>NC_069508.1:179894458-180194458 GCF_027579735.1 Bombina bombina | reverse complement strand
TACAATTAAATTAACTAAACTAAATTACAAAAACAAACAAACACTAAATTACAAAAAATAAAAAAAAGATTACAAGAACTCCTGATCCGATCCGGGCGATGTCTTCCTCCAAGCGGCAAAGAAGAATTCTTCCTCCGGCGACGTCTTCCTCCAAGCAGCAGCAAAGTCTTCATTCTTCCGGCGGCATCTTCAATCTTCTTTCTTCGCTCCGCCGCCGCGGAGCATCCATCCCGGCCGACGACTGAACGACGAATGAGGTACCTTTAAATGACGTCATCCAAGATGGCGTCCGCCGAATTCCGATTGGCTGATAGGATTCTATCAGCCAATCGGAATTAAGTTAGAAAAATCTGATTGGCTGATTGAATCAGCCAATCAGATTCAAGTTCAATCCGATTGGCTGATCCAATCAGCCAATCAGATTGAGCTTGCATTCTATTGGCTGTTCCGATCAGCCAATAGAATGTGAGCTCAATCTGATTGGCTGATTGGATCAGCCAATCGGATTGAACTTGAATCTGATTGGCTGATTCAATCAGCCAATCAGATTTTTCTAACTTAATTCCGATTGGCTGATAGAATCCTATCAGCCAATCGGAATTCGGCGGACGCCATCTTGGATGATGTCATTTAAAGGTACCTCATTCGTCGTTCAGTCGTCGGCCGGGATGGATGCTCCGCGGCGGGGGAGCGAAGAAAGAAGATTGAAGATGCCGCCGGAAGAATGAAGACTTTGCTGCCGCTTGGAGGAAGACGTCGCCGGAGGAAGAATTCTTCTTTGCCGCTTGGAGGGAGACATCGCCGGAGGAAGAATTCTTCTTTGCCGCTTGGAGGAAGACATCGCCGGAGGAAGAATTCTTCTTTGCCGCTTGGAGGAAGACATCGCCCGGATCGGATCAGGAGTTCGGCCCGGTGTGGTGAAGACAAGGTAGGGAGATCTTCAGGGGGGTAGTGTTAGGCTTTTTTAAGGGGGGTTTGGGTGGTTTTAGAATAGGGGTATGTGGGTGGTGGGTTGTAATGGGGGGGGGGTATTGTATTTGTATGCAAAAGAGCTGAATTATTTGGGGCATGCCCCACAAAAGGCCCTTTTAAGGGCTGGTAAGGTAAAGAGCTTTGAACTTTTTTTAATTTAGAATAGGGCAGGGAATTTTTTTTATTTTGGGGGTTTATTATTTTCTTAGGGGGCTTAGAATAGGTGTAATTAGCTTAAAAATCTTGTAATCTTTTTTTTATTTTTTGTAATTTAGTGTTTGTTTTTTTTTGTAATTTAGTTTAGTTAATTTAATTGTATTTTTAGATAGATGTTTGTAGTTTATTTAATTTATTGATAGTGTAGGTGTGTTTGTAACTTAGGTTAGGATTTATTTTACAGGTAATTGGGTAATTATTTTAACTAGGTAGATATTAAATAGTTAATAACTATTTAATAGCTATTATACCTAGTTAAAATAATTAACAATTTACCTGTAAAATAAATATTAACCCTAACATAGCTACAATGTAATTATTAATTATATTGTAGCTATCTTAGGGTTTATTTTATAGGTAAGTATTTAGATTTAAATAGGAATATTTTAGTTTATAAATGAATTAGATTAATTTAATATAAATTTAGTTAGGGGTGTTAGGGTTAGATAGAGTTAATATAGTTAATATAAATACTATAGTAACTATATTAACTATATTAACCCTAATATAATTAGGGTTAATATAGTTAATATATATAATGTAATACCTATATTAACTATAATATACTTAGGGTTAATATAGATAATATAGCTGGCGGCGGGGTAGGTAGATTAAATTAGGGGTTAATCATTTTAATAGAGATGGCGGCGGTGTAAGGGGCTTACATTAGGGGTTAATAATATTAATATAGCTGGCGGCGGTATAGGGGGATTAGATTAGGGGTTAATAATTTTTATATAGGTGGCGGCGGTGTAAGGGGTCAGATTAGGGGATAGATAAGGTAGATGACAGCGGTGTAAGGGGTTCTAATTAGGGGATAGATAAGGTAGATGGCGGCGGTTTTAGGGGCTCACAGTAGGGGGTTAGTTTATGTAGATGGCGGCGGGGTCCGGGAGCGGCGGTTTAGGGGTTAATAACTTTATTAGGGATTTCGGGGGGGGGGGGGGGTCGCGGTTGACAGGTAGATAGACATTGCGCATGCGTTAGGTGTTAGGTTTATTTTAGAAGATCGCGGTTGACAGGGAGATAGACTGCGCATGCGTTAGGTGTTAGGTTTATTTTAGAGGATCGTGGTTGACAGGGAGATAGACATTGCGCATGCGTTAGGTGTTAGGTTTATTTTAGCAGCCAGTTTAGGGAGTTACGGGGCTCCAATAGTCAGCGTAAGGCTTCTTACGGCTGCTTTTTGTGGCGAGGTGAAAATGGAGTAAGTTTTCTCCATTTTCGCCACGTAAGTCCTTACGCTGCATATTGGATACCAAACTGCACTGGTTTGGTATACCTGCCTATGGCCCAAAAAACTACGGGCGACGGCAGAAATATACGCGCGTAACTTCTAGGTTACGCCGTATATGTGATACCAAACCAGCGTAAATATTGGCGTCGCCGGCTTTTGCGGGCGACGATTTTTATCGGATCGACCCCCTGGTTTACAGTATTTTCTTAATTATAAGTTTTAGGCCTTTACTACATTATTTCCATACAAGGTATTTTAGTCCTTTCTTGAGTGATGCGGAGTTATCATATTTTCTTATGAATTTGTTGTAATTCCCTAATGTGGGAGAACAAGGTCTGTGTCTCTATAAAGGGTACAGGTGGGATTGCTGGAGTTTAGTATTGTTTATATAAATGTGTCTGTGTTTAGACTATATCCATCAATGACCCTGTGTGTGTATCAATGCCTGCGTGTTAATGTGTCCGTGTGTTAGCAACTGCGCTGCTTTTCCAAAACATCACGTGGCAGTGCCAGGGGCAGAGGGAACCATTTAACCTCTCAGCATGCTCCCTGCACTTCTGATATTAAGAGAGTGAATTATATTACCGATCATTTCTTGGGATAAGAGGACATTTTATTACAGGGAGAGCGTTCTTTACCTTGTTTCTTTACTTTATTTTTTGTGTAATAATTCTGAGGGGCTTTTTGATCATTATTGTCATTGAGAGGGCTGAGTAAAGAGTTATAGCAGATTGTGTTGCCGAGTTGGTATACACACAACTGATGGTGTAAGGTGTTTGGTTGCTATGCACGTGGATAATGGTTGCTAGGGGCACATGGGCAACTGTTATATGAATATTTTATTTTGAGGACAACAGTGTGGGCTGCTAACAGGCATGATTATTGCACACAGAGAGCAGAGAGACAGTCAGAACAAACAAATGAACTAATATTAGTAACGGCCTTGTGTCCAGCCATAACCTATATATGCACTCATTAGTGCTACTGATTAGGAAAAACCTATACAATCCTCAGTGCAGCTTCTGGTTGGCTGTACTGGTCAGTTAAAGGGGCAGTCAACTCAAACATTTGTATTGTTTAAAAAGATAGATAATCCCTTTATTACCCATTTCCCAGTTTTGCACAGAAAACATGGTTATATAAATACACTTTTTACCACTGTGATTACCTTGAATCTAAGCTTCTGCAGACAGCCCCCTGATCACATGACTTTTTATTTACTATTGATTGACCTGCATTTTGGCCAGTTAGTGCTGTGTCCTGCACAACTCACTGGCGTAAGCACAATGTTATCTATATGCCTCACATGAACTAGCACTTTCCTGTTGTGAAAAGCTAATAAAAAAGCTTGTGATCAGGGGGCTGTCTTTAGTGGCAATAACAATTTTTGCGTTGACTGTCTTTTTAAGTGTACAGAACACAATATATTACAATACTTTGTTGTACAGATTTACAATTATAAGTAAATGTAAGAAATGTAGAGCCAAAGGAGACACGAAAACACATATCTCACGCGTGGGTTTTGTTCTAGAGTTAATGAATCTAGACCAGTGTGACAGCCCTCTGCGATAGATTACTATATACTGTATTATTATTTATTTGTATAGTGCCGCAATGTATATGTAGTCAGTAAACAATATAGAGCTAATAAAAGACACTGAAACTTCTCTCTTTTTAATTGGTGCAGATCTAAAAATGGCAGCAGACAGTAATACTGTATTTGTCGGAGACTGGTGCAACACTGGCCTTTGTACTAGTCAAGGTATTGAAGATATTTTAAACGTATTATTTAATTCCCCATAAAGATTTAAAGACACATGATTTCAATACAACATGCAGTTTTAAGCAACTTTCCAATTGATCAAATTTGGTATTCTTTGTTGAAAGGCATATGTACATATTGTCAGCACTACTGGGAGCTAGCTGGTGATTGGTGACTGTAGAATTATGCTTTTTTTCATTGGCTCACCAGATGTGTTCACTAGGTCCCAGCAGTGCATTGCTGTACCAAAAGAACAAAGGAAATTTTACATTAAAAGTAAATTGGAAAGTTGTATAAAATTACATGATCTATCTGAATCGTGAAACTGTCCCTTTAATTATGCATAACGAAAAGAAAAAAAAATTCAAAGACTTTGCAATTTATTACAGATAGAAAAAAACATTCTCAAGCTGCATGCTGAAAGGCTCATCAGTTGTATCGCCCTAATGATTGTACCAATGGACTCACAACTTAATATGCATGCCCAGACACGCCAAACTTTTTATAGGTACTTTAGTTTACTGCAGCATCAAATACTTCCCATTACTTTTAAACACATTGAGAGTGTAATTCAACATTTGCCTGAATGCAAAACCAGTGGTTCACAGTTTACTTAAATGTTTGTGTTACTAGGATCAGAGAGCTTCTGCAGGAGGACTGCCACACAGAGTCTTCTAGGATACCAATTTGGGGGTCGATTTATCAAAGGCTTTGCAAGCCTTTCGACCCATTACGGCTGCAGGTTCTTACAAGAGAACCTGCACAACGTATTTAATAAGCAGCGATAATCTAAGGTGGCAAAATTCAATCTCCCCGGTCTTGTCCGACCTTGGAGATTGACAGCTCCTGCCTGCACGTGATTGGCTGTGTGCGGGCAGGGGGTGGGATTGCACACAAGCGCAAAATAGTGCTCGTGTGCAATGCTGAATTCCTCCAGGGGAATTCAGTCCACCAGAGGTGAGCTGCAGCAGACAGGGGCTCGTATATGCTTAATAATAATCTACTTGACAGTGACAAGAGGGCGATTTATCATTATTATTATTATCGGTTATTTGTAGAGTGCCAACAGATTCCGCAGCGCTATGATAGATATCTATTTAAAGGGATATTAAACAGTTCCTCTTTGGTAAAAACAAATATGTAAAATCAACGTAAACGGAAAAAGGAACAGAAAAAAGAGCAAACAGCATGATCAAATCTGACTCCCTGTTATCTGGTCTATTCACTAGCCTAGCTAAGATAAAACTTCCTGCAAAGGCTCCTCATCCTTGTAGGGCTGTGACAGGAAGAAAAAAGACGCTGCACAAATGTAATGCAAAAAATAAATAAAAGGTAAAATCCATATAAATAGAAGAATAATACATATTGCAGTGATTTCAATTAAATATAAGCGACTGCTTAGTGATTTTTTTTAATATAGCAATGAAGTTAACTGTTTAATATCCATTTAATTAGGTGCTACATGCCTAAAATGATTTGTTGGTGCAACAATATAACAAGGGAGTTTACTAGACATGTGCACGGACAAAACATTGCTTTGGATGAATTGTTAGTCCTGAGCAGCTGAACATTAAACACTAAATACATTTCATGCACCAACCTCCAATTATGGGTGCCACCATTTTGGAACCTACACTGCAGGTATCTGAAAGAGAGTTGCTACGTGAACCCGTCAGCACTGTAATGCAATGAAAACTGAGTTTCAATTGTTACAATGTGTAGGGTTGTTGGTTGCTATGCTCATGACAGATAGTTGCTAGGACAACTTGGCATCACCCACTAAGTAGAGGGAGGCAGTGAATGACCTCAATACTATGCTTATAAAATGTATTTAGCATTTAATGTCTGTTACGGTACCAACAGGATACCAAGGGTTAATACCAGATGAACGCTGTACTGAATATGGGATCAGCAACTCACAACCCAACCAGTTCCCCCCTCAAACATGAGACCAGGTTCCACATTGAAGGTAAAAACAGAATGTACTTTATTGAAGGCCATATGCCCAGTATTTATGCAGGTCTGACCCCAGATGGGGGGGTTGAAAGAATATTGTACATTAGATAGAGGGAAAACGCCCTTTGACAGGCCACAATAGAATTACATTACTTAAGCAGATAACCAATTTAAACACAAGAAAACAATCCTTATCACCAACAGTCTGACTCTGGAGGTGATTAAACAATGGGAATGTTTATCACTAAACTTAATTACAGCACACAATAGCTGATGCCAGCAACCTTGTATTTAGAAAATAGATTCTTAAAGCTGAACAAAGTTAACTCTTTCAAGTTCTGACAGAAGGGTCTGTCACAATGTCCCTTTAAAAAAAGTTAAATAAGTAGCTAGTGCTGCTGCTACAAGCCAGCAACAGCACAAAAAAATATTTTATTTTTTTGTTTCCAGGATCAAAAGTGAAGCTTACATCAATCAGCTAATAAGGACATTTCTAAAGCGTTATTGATTAGTGTCAATTTGAAGCTTACCCATCCTTACAGTAATGGTTTTAATTTGAACTTCTGTTATTGCTGCGTGCATTCTTTAGTTTATCGATTCAATAAAGGGGCTACTCATTTATCGTTAATTTGACCATTTCTCCAAAAATTAACGCACATGTCTAGCGTTTATATTTCTGCTCCATTCATCATGTGCACCAAAGTGCTCAAATAAAGAAATAATAACATCAATTAAAGAATTATACCATGACTGTGACAATACGGTCCTTTTAAAATACTTATTTCTTCAAAAAATATAAAGGTTTTAATAATGTGAGAAACCTGTGTGTCCATTGTTTCTCCTTTTGTGCGATGGATTCAAATTTGTGTACACACGTGTATAAGCGAATGTTGTAAAATGGACGTAGCTGTCAAGGTTGGGCTGTCAGTGTTTTTGAACAATTTATAGGGACAGTAAACAGTTAGAGATTTATATATAAAATATTTAGTTATGTGTAATGTAACAACTTTGCAATATATTTTCATTCTTTATTTTGTCCCCTTTCCATGTAATTTAGCTATCAGAATTTAATAATTTCGAATTCTTAGAACTTAAAGGGCAAATTTTACCTTTCTTGCAGGAGGACAGTTTTGCAAGTAGTGAACCTGTCCGCCTGCAATTGCCACGGTTGCATCACGTGGCAAAATTTAGCATTGCACGAGAGGTTTCTTGTGCAATGTGGCTCCCTGCTCTGGTGCAACTTATTGATCTAGAGCAATGGCTGTCAGTCACCCGAACAAGCAGGTGATGGGGTGATTAATCTCATTGCCCCTGAAATATGGGACAGCAGGCTCACTTATGCACTTTCCCCACATAGCGCAAAAAAATCTGTAAATGCAGCTTCTTAAATCCCCTATATATACCCTGCTGACTTCTCAAGGCTTACTCTGTTACATGCATGTATTTAAATTGCTTTATCAGATAACAACTGCAAAACAATGCATTTTATACTAACTGTGTGAGAGTGACTAGCCTTGTTACCTGTGAGCTAAAGTTTAGATTAGTATTATATTATTATATACTTTATTTATGAAGCGCCAACATATTCCACAGCGCTGTCCATGGATACAATTAATTTATATAAAACAATATAAGACTTGTAAGAGACAGGACAAGATTTACAAACACATACAGGAGGGATTGAGGGCCCTATTCCCGTGGGAACTTACAATCTAGAAGGGTAGGAGGTTGAGAAACAGGAGGTGAGGCCTGCAAGATTGAGAAGGATGTTAATACAGAGTTAGATGAGGGAAATGTTAGGTAAGTGGAATTCATTTATTATTGAGTTGGGTGGTCAGCTTCTCTGAATAGAAAAGTCTTCAGGGAACATTTAAAGGAAGACAGATTTGGGCAAAGCCTGACAGCACGAGGGAATGTGTTCCAGAGGGTAGGTGCTGCACGACAGAAGTCCTGCAGTCTAGCATGAGAGGAGGTGATAGTCGCGGATGCAAGAAGCAGGTCATTGTTGGATCTTAACTATGTGAATCTTTAAAAATTTATTATACAATAATCGTATAATCATATAACAATAGTGCCGGCACTGATTAAAACAGTATAGTAAAAGGACATAAACATAAAATACATAAACAATGGGTGTTGATTTCAAGTAATATTGGCAAAGGATAAAAATGGCAAGAGAAAAAGTTAGCTTGCTAAGTATTTGGCAGCCTAAACTTCAAATGTGTCCGTATTGGATAATTCACAACTGTTCTCATATAGGGCACATTAAATTACCGTCTCTGCTATGTGTGGAGTTGTCCGTTGTTTTTATTAAGTCCCGTGACTTTGTGCAGAGTGATTCTCCTGGTGTAAGTAGAGCAAGTATTAATGTAGAGAGCACGCTGGTAATTGTAATCCTTCAGTGCTTGCTGTGAGTGATCCTGTAGCGTCCTAGGGTAATGGCCACATAAAGTGTCAACGCGTTTCGGCCCTTCCTTAGGCCTTTAGCAAGACCCTAGGACGCTACAGGATCACTCACAGCAAGCACTGAAGGATTACAATTACCAGCGTGCTCTCTACATTAATACTTGCTCTACTTACACCAGGAGAATCACTCTGCACAAAGTCACGGGACTTAATAAAAACAACGGACAACTCCACACATAGCAGAGACGGTAATTTAATGTGCCCTATATGAGAACAGTTGTGAATTATCCAATACGGACACATTTGAAGTTTAGGCTGCCAAATACTTAGCAAGCTAACTTTTTCTCTTGCCATTTTTATCCTTTGCCAATATTACTTGAAATCAACACCCATTGTTTATGTATTTTATGTTTATGTCCTTTTACTATACTGTTTTAATCAGTGCCGGCACTATTGTTATATGATTATACGATTATTGTATAATAAATTTTTAAAGATTCACATAGTTATTATCTTTTTTAGACATATTTTTTATACATCACCATATTAGTATAGATATACCATATACAAATTGAGCTCTGTGCTTTCATTAGCGCTACCCTGCACCTTTTTTCCATGTTTTCTCACATTAGCGTTTTGGAGATTCGCTAATGTTCTGGGTCAGCTACAGAGCCTGAGAGTGTTAGTATCTTTCACATTAACTTTTGCATTGTTGGATCTTAGTGTGTGGGCTGGAGTATACTTGTGTATTAGAGAGGATAGGGAGAGGGGAGCGGTGTTGGTGAGAGCTTTGTATGTAAGGGAGATAATTTTGAATTTAATTCTGCTGTGAATGGGGAGCCAATGAAGGGACTCGCAGAGAGGCTTCTCCCAAAAAGGCAAATTGTGGGTGGAGCTTGTATATTGAAAAATTATTGCAGCAAAAAACATGTTGAATTTTTGTTTTAAAAACATTAAGACTTCACTGTTATGTTTTTTTCTATTCTATTTTGTAATTGCAACGTGTTTAGTGTCTCTTTAACCAGTTTTGTATCTATTTATTTTCAGTATTACAGTTCCAACCCTTGAGTAATAAAACACATGCATTTTTTCATCATTTACTATAAGAGAATTTTTTTGTTGCTGTTTCACAATATTGATTTTAGAACATAGGATCTATTACATCTTCAAGGCTTCTATACAGTAGCTGTAGGTCTGTTATCAATCTACTAGGAATTCCTCGTCCATTAGCTTGTGCAGTATTCTCTGTAAAATCCTTTGAACCTGATGGTGATCTATACTTTGACACGACACACTCACCCGTTGCATAACTGACTCTTACTCATTATTCAGTAATTCAGTAAACGTAAGCTCAGAGCTATTTCATTAGTTGGTGGATACCCCTGAAGCCTGACTCATTTAAAGTCTCACTGAGCTACAGTGGGATAAGATGACGGATGCTCAGTAATAATGAAATGATATGTGCAATGTTGCAGGGACAAGGAGACATGTATAGGAGTGATCATCTATAGGGTAATGATAGGAAGCAGTTTTCAGAGCTCTCAGGCAACAGTTTGCTGCTCTCCATCCTATTTATGTAACAATTTATTTCTAACAACCGCAGAAGTATCAAACTGACTGTGTGTCTTGTTCTTTATAGGTCTCTGCTGAGATTATTCCCAAAACAAGTTTCACAAGACAGTCAAATCAATTTTATATTTCTGGGGGCTTTGTGCAACCCTTCATCATGGGCGTCCACCGAACATTTTCCAGGGAGGGGCAATATAGTTAAATATTCCCTGAAAATACTTTTAACAACTATTCCAGTACGTCAGTAGGAGGACTCTGCACAGAAAGTGTTAACTCAGAGCACATTACCATTAATGAGATATCTTATTCTTTGCTGCTGCTATAAAGGTGATGGGTGTGGAAATCCCCCTACATGTCGCTTAGCACATACACACACACAGCATGGAGGAGGGGGCACAACCTCATGCAAAACATTCTGCCTTCCATGAAGCTCACTTCCCACCACTGTAAAACGTATGCTGGGAATTAGAGTCCAGAACTGTAGTGGTGCAATATGGAAAGGGAAGTGAACTATAATTTCCAGAATGCTATGTAATTCCCAGAATACTGTGCTTCTTCCTCTAAAAGGAGTTACATTCAGGGGAATTAAATTAAATTGTCTTTTTTTTCTGCAGTTTGTTCTCCAGGTGGGGAGGAAAATCCAGGGGGGAGATGCCCTCCCCTGTGGACACCCATGCCCTCTATAACTGTACAGGTAGAATAGCAACCTATTTAAGGGACAATAAATACTTTGCAATATAAACTGTTTAAATATTCACACTGTGAGAATGCTGAATTGTGTGTAGTAAAAAAAAAAAAAAAATTGAAAATATAGTCATTATTTATTTTGTCCCCTTTTCCTACAAATTCAACAAAGCCTTACACTGCAATACTCTCCACAGTCTTTGTTTATTCCCTTTAGTAGCCCATTTATATATATATATTTTAATTGGCCTCAGCTAAGGTGATAAGGGAGTTTTAGATTTATTATGGTGGGGCTTATTACTTTATAGAGACTAACATTTTACACTAACGTCTTCAATATTTAAATAACTAATACAGTTTTAAAACACACATCTGCATATTACTCTTTGGCAAATATTTTCTTTAAATAATGTCTAGCATTTATTTAAAAAACAAAAAAACAAGCAAACAAAGAAAACTTAATATACCAGATAAGCGGCTAGATTACGAGTTGTGCGTTAGGGTAAAAAAGCAGCGTTAACAGGTCCTAACGCTACTTTTTTGTGCCCGCTGGTATTACGAGTCTTGCAGGTTTAGGGTCACCACACACTTTTTTGGCCTTACCGCAAAACGACTTACGTAAACCTCGTAAAGTCTTTTTTCTATGGGACTTCCATAGCGCAGGTATTACGAGTCTGTCCTGGGAGGCCAAAAAGTGAGCGGTACACCCTACCCTGTCAAGAGTCCTAACGCATTTAAAAGTCAGTAGTTATGAGTTTTACACTACAACGCTGTAGCATAAAACTCATAACTAAAGTGCTAAAAAGTACACTAACACTCATAAACTACCTATTAACCCCTAAACCGAGGCCCTCCCACATCGCAAACACTAAAATAAAAATTTTAACCCCTAATCTGCCGCTCCGGAGACCGCCACCACCTACATTATATTTATGAACCCCTAATCTGCTGCCCCCAACATCGCCGACACCTATATTATATTTATTAACCCCTAATCTGCCGCCCTCAATGTCGCCGCAACCTACCTACACTTATTAACCCCTAATCTGCTGCCACCAACATTGCCACCACTATAATAAACATATTAACCCCTAAACTGCCACACTCCCGCCTTGCAAACATTAGTTAAATATTATTAACCCCTAATCTGCTTCCCTAACATCGCCGCCACCTACCTACATTTATTAACCCCTAATCTGCCGCCCCAATGTCGCCGCCACTATACTAAATGTATTAACCCCTAAACCTAACCCTAACACCCCCTAATTTAAATATAATTTAAATAAATCTAACTAAAAATTAATATCATTACCTAAATAATTCCTATTTAAAACTAAATACTTACCTGTAAAATAAACCCTAAGCTAGCTACAATATAACTAATAGTTACATTGTAGCTATCTTAGGGTTTATTTTTATTTTACAGGCAAGTTTGTATTTATTTTAACTAGGTAGTAACTATTTAATAACTACCTAGCTACAATAAATACAAAAGTACCTGTAAAATAAAACCTAACCTAAGTTACAATAACACCTAACACTACACTATAATTAAATAAATTAACTAAATTAACAACAATTAAATAAATTAAATTAAATTAGCTAAAGTACAAAAAAACAAAACACTAAATTACAGAAAATAATAAACAAATTACAAGATATGTAAACTAATTATACCTAATCTAATAGCCCTATCAAAATAAAAAAAAAGCCCCACAAAATAAAAAAAAACCCTAGCCTAAACTAAACTATCAATAGCTCTTAAAGGGGCCTTTTGCGGGGCATTTTTTTAGGTTTTTTAGATAGTATTTTATTTTGGGGGTTGGTTGTGTGGGTGGTGATTTTACTGTTGGGGGGTTGTTTGTATTTTTATTTACAGGTAAAAGAGCTGATTACTTTGGGGCAATGCCCCGCGAAAGGCCCTTTTAAGGGCTATTGATAGTTTAGTTTAGGCTATGGTTTTCTATTTATTTTGGGGGGCTTTAGATATCTTGTAATTTGTTTATTATTTTCTGTAATTTAGTGTTTGTTTTTTTTGTACTTTAGCTAATTTAATTTAATTTATTTAATTGTTGTTAATTTAGTTAATTTATTTAATTATAGTGTAGTGTTAGGTGTTATTGTAACTTATGTTAGGTTTTATTTTACAGGTCAATTTGTATTTATTTTAGCTAGGTGGTTAGTAAATAGTTAATAACTATTCTACCTAGTTAAAATAAATACAAACTTGCCTGTAAAATAAAAATAAACCCTAAGCTAGATACATTGTAACTATTAGTTATATTGTAGCTAGCTTAGGGTTTATTTTACAGGTAAGTATTTCGTTTTAAATAGGAATTATATAGGTAATGATAGGAATTTTTAGTTAGATTTATTTAAATTATATTTCAATTAGGGGGTGTTAGGGTTAGACTTAGGTTTAGGGGTTAATACATTTAGTATAGTGGCGGCGATGTTGGGGCGGAAGATTAGGGGTTAATAAATGTAGTTAGGTGGCGGTGATGTTAGGGATGGCAGATTAGGGGGTTAATAATATTTAACTAATGTTTGCGAGGCGGGAGTGCGGCGGTTTAGGGGTTAATATGATTATTATAGTGGCGGCGACGTTGCGGGCAGCAGATTAGGGGTTAATAAATGTAGGTAGGTTGCGGAGACATTGGGGGCGGCAGCTTAGGGGTTAATAAATATAATGTAGGGGTTGGCGATGTTGGGGGCAGCAGATTAGGGGTTCATAAGTATAATGTAGGTGGCGGCGGTGTCCGGAGCGGCAGATTAGGGGTTAATAAATATAATGCAGGTGTCGGCGATGTCAGGTACAGCAGATTAGGGGTTAATAAGTGTAAGATTAGGGGTATTTAGACTCGGGGTTCATGTTAGGGTGTTAGGTGTAGACATAAATTTTATTTCCCCATAGGAATCAATGGGGCTGTGTTAGGGAGCTTTACGCTGCTTTTTTGCAGGTGTTAGACATTTCTCAGCCGGCTCTACCCGTTGATTACTATGGGGAAACCATGCACGAGCACGTACGACCAGCTCACTGCTGATTTAAGCAGCGCTGGTATTGGAGTGCGGTAAGGAGCCAAATTTTGCTCAATGCTCACTTCTTGCCTTTTAACGTTGGGTTTGTAAAAACCTGTAATACCAGTGCTCTAGGTAAGTGAGCGGTGAGACAAAACTGCTCGTTAGCACCGCACAGCACAAAAAGAAAAACTCGCAATCTAGCCGAAGGTGTATAAAAAAAAAATTGAAAAAAAAAGGAAAGAGTTGTGCTTAACAGATAACCTCTAGCTCTATTACCGAACTTGCTCACACATGCAAGTGGAAAATAAGTGTAAAACATGGGTGGGTAGTTATAAAGCGCTGGGAAGCAGTGAGGTGACAGATGGATAATATTAGACTCTACTAAGTGTGGTGGGAAAATACAATGTGAAATACAAATTGTATTTTTATAGGAGATAGAAATAAAGTTGGATATAAGAATAGTAATAAAATATTTAATTAAATATATCAAACACCTATCGTGTATCAAAAATGCATATACATAAGCATAAAATAGTGTATACAAAAAAAAAATTAAAACATATCTATATGTGACCGGTCACTTTCAAAGTCCATGTATACTATTAAAAACACTGGTATAAAGCATACGGTGAGAGAGGAGATATTTTATCCTGCTCGAATGTCCCAATATTAGTCAATAGTCTCTGTGCAGAGATTCTAATATTGCTCAGGAACTTCACTCGTATCAATTGCTGTTTAGATTTGTTGATCCCTTGAATGCCATCAATGCATTTCACTATTGTCACGGCTTTTTCAAGGTCTTTAAAAAGCTGTGACAATGGCGAAACGCGTTGATGGTATTCAAGGGATCAACAAATCTAAACAGCAATTGATACAAGTGAAGTTCCTGAGCAATATTACAATCTCTGCGCATAGACTATTGTCTAATATTGCGATCTAACATCCCTACACAAGGAAGAGTGCATCGGATTGGTACGTGTAAACACAAGGGGTGTTAGTAGCCAATCAGCACAAGTGTACCAACAGCAGCACCTCTTTTGATCTAAGACGGCGCCTGGAGACGACAAGTACACACGCATTACTCAGTGTCCGTGAGAAACGACAAAGGGTCGAGCCTAGTTCAAGAAGCGAACAACAAGCAGCGGATGTCTGAATGCGGTAACGAACAGGAACTATAAGCTAAGTACAAACATTTGTGTACCCCAAATATATTGCTGAGGCATTTTATAACAGAACAGCATCTTCCGAAAAAGTGTGTTCTCCTCTTTGGATTACATTCGAGCAGGACAAAATATCTCCTCTCTCACCGTATGTTTTATACCAGTGTTTTTAATAGTATACATGGACTTAGTAGTGTATAAAAAAATGCTGCTTCCCTGATTGTTGTAGATCACAGGGAGAATCTTTTTGGGGCTATTCTCTTGTTGAACCTCTGATGTCACAAAATCAAATTGCATAAATTAATTACACACTTTGGAACATATTGACCTATCAGACTTCACTCAGATCACAACATCTCTTTTTATATATTAACCACTTGGGTGTCAGTTAGGACCACCAGAAATCAAGTGCAGGGGGGGTGGATTACAGGGGACAATTTAGAGGTGAAGATTCTATGTTGTTGATCATGAAACTTTATCCAATTTTACCGCCCAAAAAAACAAATCTTAACTATGATCCTACAAATAATGTGTACACTATCGGCTAGATTCCGAGTTTTGCGTTATGAGGGGTGCGGTGCTAACTTGCACGTTATTGTCCCCGCTCACTTACCTACAGCGCTGGTATTACAGGTTTTTATAAACCCGGCATTAAAAGACAAGAAGTGAGCGTAGAGCAAAATTGTGCTCCATACCGCACTCCAATACCAACGCTGCTTAAGTCAGCAGTGAGCTGGTTGTACGTGCCCTAACCCTATCAAAATAAAATAAAAAAAACAAAATAAAAAAACCCCAGCCTAAACTAAACTACCAAAAGGGCCTTTTGCTGGGCATTGCCCCAAAGAAATCAGCTCTTTTACCTGAAAATAAAATACAAACAACCCCCCCAACAGTAAAACCCACCACCCACACAACCAACCCCCCAAATAAAAGCCTAACTAAAAAACTAAGCTCCCCATTGCCCTGAAAAGGGCATTTGTATGAGCATTGCCCTTAAAAGGGCATTTAGCTCTATTGCGGCCCAAACCCTAACCTAAAAATAAAACCCACCCAATAAACCCTTAAAAAAACCTAACACTAAACCCTGAAGATCCACTTACAGTTTTGAAGAGCCGACATCCGTCCTCAATGAAGAAGGGAGAAATCCTCAACGAAACGGCAAGAAGTCCTCAACGAAGCCGGGAGAAGTCTTCATCCAAGCCGGGAGCAGTGGTCCTCCAGATGGGCAGAAGTCTTCATCTAGACGGCATCTTCTATCTTCATCCATCCGGCGTGGAGCGGCTCCATCTTCAAGACATCCGGCGCGGAGCATCCTCTTCCAACTAAGTCTTCTTCCCGAATGAATGTTTCTTTAAGTGACGTCATCCAAGATGGCGTCCCTTAGATTCTGATTGGCTGATAGAATTCTATCAGCCAATCGCAATTAAGTTTGAAAAAATCCTATTGGCTGATACAATCAGCCAATAGGGTTGAACTTCAATCCTACTGGCTGATCCAATCAGCCAATAGGATTGAGCTTGCATTCTATTGGCTGTTCCAATCAGCTCCGTGCCGTCTGGATGAAAACTTCTGCCCGTCTGGAGGACCACTTCTCCCAGCTTGGATGAAGACTTCTCCTGGCTTCGTTGAGGACTTCTTGCCGCTTCGTTGAGGACTTCTCCTGGCTTCGTTGAGGATGGATGTCGGCTCTTCAAAACTGTAAGTGGATCTTCAGGAATTAGTGTTTTTTTAAAGGAACACTCAATCAAAATTACACTTTCATTATTCAGGTAGAGCATGCCATTTTAAACAACTTTCCAATTTACTTCCATTAACAAAATGTGCACAGTCTTTTTATATTTAAACTTTTTGAGTCACCAGCTCCTACTAAGCAAGAATAAGTGTGTATGCATTTGTGAATGGCTGATGGCTGTCACATGGTACGTGTATGCATTTGTGATTGGCTGATGGCTGTCACATGGTACAGGGGGAGGGGAGAAAGACATAACTTTCAAAATTGTCAGAAAAAATCTATAACTCATTTGAAGTTCAGACTAAGTGTTATTGCATTGTCTTGTTATCTTACATTTGTTGATTATGCAAATATACTGTGTTGACTGGTCCTTTAAGGGTTTATTGGGTGGGTTTTATTTTTAGGTTAGGGTTTGGGCCGCAATAGAGCTAAATGCCCTTTTAAGGGCAATGCCCATACAAATGCCATTTTCAGGGCAATGGGGAGCTTAGGTTTTTTTAGTTAGGGTTTTATTTGGGGGGTTGGTTGTGTGGGTGGTGGGTTTTACTGTTGGGGGGTTGTTTGTATTTTATTTTCAGGTAAAAGAGCTGATTTCTTTGGGGCAATGCCCAGCAAAAGGCCCTTTAAGGGCTATTGGTAGTTTAGTTTAGGCTAGGGTTTTTTTTTATTTTGGGGGTGCTTTTTTATTTTGATAGGGCTATTAGATTAGGTGTAATTAGTTTAAATATCTTGTAATTTGTTTTTTATTTTGCGTAATTTGTGGGGTTTTTTTTGTAATTTAGGTAATTGTATTTAATTTAGTTATTTGTATTTAATTTAGGTAATTTATTTAATTGTAGTGTAGTGTTAGGTGTTAGTGTAACTTAGGTTAGGTTTTATTTTACAGGTAAATGTGTATTTATTTTAGCTAGGTAGTTATTAAATAATTAATAACTATTTAGTAACTATTCTACTTAGTTAAAATAAATACAAACTTGCCTGTAAAATAAAACCTAATCTAAGTTACACTAACACCTAACACTACACTACAATTAAATAAATTACCTAAATTAAATACAAATAACTAAATTAAATACAATTACCTAAATTGTAACTATTAGTTATATTGTAGCTAGTTTAGGGTTTATTTTACAGGTAAGTATTTAGTTTTAAATAGGAATTATTTAGTTATTAATAGTAGGTTTGATTTAGATTTAATGTAATTATATTTAAAGGGCCATAATACCCAAATGTTAAAACACTTGAAAGTGATGCAGCATAGCTGTAAAACGCTGACTAGAAAATATCACCTGAACATCTCTATGTAAAAAAGAAAGATATTTTACCTCAAAAGTTCCTCAGTAGCCACATCCAATTGTAAAGGACTTCTAAGCAGCATATCAGTATGTCTGTCCCGGGACAGCCAAAGGGATGAGCCTCGTGCACTCTCATGTTATTTCCCTATTCAGTTTAAAGGAAGTTTACTATGAAATCTCATGAGAGTTAAGTTAAATCTCATGAGATCACAGTAAAATAGTTCATGACCTCAGCACTGTTGATGCTGATTGGCTGCTGTTCATTTCTTCATTTTTTTAAATTTTTTTTACCTGCAGCTGGGAGCCGGTGAAGTATAACTTTTTACACAGAACTTACTCTGCTGAGCTGAGGAGATTGTCAGGTAAAATATCTTCCTTTTTTACATAAAGATGCTCAGGTGATATTTTCCTGTCAGTTTTTTTACAGTTATACTGCATCAGTTTCAAGTGATTTAGCATATGAGTATTATGTCCCTTTAAGTTAGGGGGTGTTAGAGTTAGATTTAGGTTTAGGGGTTAATAAATGTAGTATAGTGGCGGCGACGTTGGGGGCGGCAGATTAAGGGTTAATAACTGTAATGTAGGTTGCGGCGATGTTAGGGGCGGCAGATTAAGTGTTAATAATATTTAACTAGTGTTTGCGAGGTGGGAGTGCGGCGGTTTAGGGGTTAATATGTTTATTCTAGTGGTGGCGATGTCGGGAGCGCCAGATTAGGGGTTAATAATTTTATTTTAGTGTTTGCGATGCGGGAGGGCCTCAGTTTAGGGTAGTTTATGGGTGTTAGTGTACTTTTTAGCACTTTAGTTATGAGTTTTATGCTACAACTTTGTAGTGTAAAACTCATAACTACTGACTTTAGAATGCGTTACGAATCTTGCGGGATAGGCTGTACCGCTCACTTTTTGGCCTAAAAAAAAAGCTTGTAATACCGGCACAATGGAAGTCCCATTGAAAAAAGACTATACGCAAATTGCGTAAGTTGATTTGCGGTAAGGCCAAAAAAGTGTGCGGGACAGCTGTACCTACAAGACTCGTAATAGCAGCGGTAGGAAAAAAGCAGCGTTATGAGGCTTAACGTTGCTTTTTTACTCATAACGCAAAACTCGTAATCTAGCCAATTGTTTACTTTACTTTGCCCAGGTTATAACTTCTCTCCCCATATGGTGGAATTCAAATTTACATGTTTTCCCCATCTAAAACATGGTATTTAGGGTATTTTAATATTTTTTTGTTTTGATTTTGAAAAATTGATGGTCCTGTGTTGAAAATATTTTTGCTCTTATGGTAGTGGTGCCTATCATTGTTCATCAATAGAATGGCAGGACTGTTCCTTAAAGGGACTGTGTGGAATATAACAGTGTCCTGCACTTCCATTTCTAACAGGAACTCAAGAGCTCACAATTTCAGAATGGAATTACAGGAAAAGGGGACAAAATAAATAATGAAAGTATAATTTTATATTACCATCTCAAAGTGTTTAATGTCCCTTTAAAAGCGTGTGAGTTCCTATTCTGCAGACCAGTTGTATTTTCTGTTAGTTTTAAAATAAAAATAAACATCTTTAAATTGACGGTGTAATGCAAGAATGGTAAGCTGTAATTCTTTAGTTCATGTGAATTCTACACTACTGACTGATACACTCTAACCCTGCAAATGGGTTAAACACATAGATACAGTCTTCCTTGGGAGCTACAAGCACTGCAGCTTGCCAAGCTGAACACTTCTGTTGATTGGCAGGTTGTGTGACTGCCACTGCTAATTGGCTTACCAGTAGTTCTCTGTGGGTTCATCAGTGGGACTTTATCTATGTTTTTCACCCCTTGGCAGGGTGTTAATCATATAGAGTTCCAGGGTGAGTAGTGCAAAAGTTACAGCATCTAAAGAGCATGTGATGCTTCCACTAAATCATCCCTTTAAAGGGACAGTATACACTCATTTTCATATAACTGCATGTAATAGACACTACTATAAAGAATAAGATGTACAGATACTGATATAAAAATCCAGTATAAAACTGTTTAAAAACTTACTTAGAAGCTGTCAGTTTAGCTCTGTTGAAAAGGTAGCTGGAAAGCCCACTGCAAGTGGCAAATAAGACACTCCCCCTCCCCCTTCTTTTGTATATGAAAAGACCCTTTACACAAACAGGAGCAAGCTGGAGAAGGTAGCTGACGGTATTCACATAAAACTTTGGGGCTTGGTTAGGAGTCTGAAAATCAGAGAAATGTTATTTAAAAATAAGCAAAACTATGCATTTATTTAAAAAAAAAAAAACTTTATGGGCTTTATAAATAGATCATCTACAAAACATTTATGCAAAGAAAAAATGAGTGTATAATGTCCCTTTAAATCCACCTCCCATTTTCAATATGTTTCAAAAGCGCAAGATAGAAACTTGTTGAACTGAAAATGTCTATAAACGTTTGAGATTGGGGCCTTGGGGGTTAAAACCACTGTACAGTCTCTGGAGTAATATTGGTTGGCTATAGGATAATCACAGTCTCTGTCTACTGCAACAAAGGGGTTAAAGGGATGCAGAAATGTATCATAAATATCTTTTTATATTCACAATAGTATGAAAAATCCTCTGGCCACAGGTTCCACTTTAACCCTTTAGCTGCCTACAAAGTATTGCAGTACAGATCTGCAACAGAAAGTCAGCAGGTCACATGTAATCCCAATACGGCTGTGGTTTCATAGATATCTTAATTATCCTGTATAATAATTCACATTCCTGCTGCTACTATGTGACATAAGACATTTCCACCCCTGGTGTGGCTGCTATTCTCAGAAGGGACATAGTATAAAGTGTCTGTACAGGGGTTATTAGATTCTGCTGCATTCTTTCCCATATTATATTGATACACGTTGTCTTATGTTTCATACAAAGGCCTCTGGGGGCCATTCACAGCCAGCACTGTAATGTACCCTGACATTAGAGCTCAGTCACAGCTGATATAGGTCTCCCCCTGCTGGCCATATTTATGTAGTGCTTCAGACTCATCACAATTATTAGCTCTGTATGAGCAGTAAATGAAAATTATTCACTTTGCAGAGCAGTTGCTGGCAAAAAAAGGATCTGTATAAGTCTATAAGAAATGGGCAGAAGGTTTTTAATAAAAAGACCACAATGAACATTATAAAACAATGAGCAAATTCACAGTTGTTGGTTCTGAAAAACAAATAGTGAGTGTAAAAAAGTGAGGTGACCACTGACCTGCAAAATAACAAAAATAATAAAAATAATGATGATGATGATGATGATGATGATTGATGATGATGATGATGATGATGATGATGATGATGATGAAATAAATAAAAAAAAATGATTGCACAGACTTTCTGTGTATCCTCAAATAACTGCTTATTGTAGCCCCATATATCTGTAACAGAAGTCAAACTCAAATAGGAGATTTCAGTTTTAAACAAAGGTCTGTTGACAACTCCATGAGAAGAAATAAGAGACAGTGATGAATATGTTTATGAAACCCTTGGTACATTTGTAACATACACACATATACACCAAATGATGATCAATTTCATTAAACAATCAAATGACTCTCCAGATAAAATTATTTTTGCATTGTCCCTGTTATTCTTTGGACATCTTTGATTAACTTGCACTTTTATTAGACTATTTGCCTAAACTGGAGATATTTTTGTACTAGAAATTTCTTTAAAGGGACAGTCTACACCAGAATTTTTATTGTTTTAAAAGATAGATAATCCCTTTATTTCCCATTTCCCAGTTTAGCATAACCAACACAGTTATAATAATATACTTTTAACCTCTGTAATTATCTTGTATCTAAACCTCTGCAAACTGCCCCTTTATTTCAGTTCTTTTGACAGACTTGCAGTTTAGCCAATCACTACCTGCTCCCAGATAACTTCACGTGCACGAGCATAGTGTTATCTACATGAAATACGTGAACTAACACCCTCTAGTGGTGAAAAACTGTTCAAATGCATTCTGAAAAGAGGTGGCCTTCAAGGTCTAAGAAATTAGCATATGAACCTCCTAGATTAAGCTTTCAACTAAGAATACCAAGAGAACAAAGCAAAATTGGTGATACAAGTAAATTGGAAAATTGTTTAAAATGACATGCTCTATCTGAATCATGAAAGTTTATTTTGGCCTAGACTGTCCCTTTAAATCATTACAGATATTGATAAAGATTAAATTCTGCTTGTATAGGTGACCAATGTCCTCTAAATACATCTTTGTTAGCCATAAAAGTAAGATCTGCAACATGCAGCTTCTGCTAGACATTAACTGATAGAATGATATATGAGAATGTGTGTGCAGGTCTGTAGGTCACGTGCATGCACATCTGTCTACTGCACATGCTCAGAGTCATGTGATGTGTTGCATGAATGAACCCATGGGTGAGAGGCAAATGTGTTGGCAAGTTTAGTTTGCAACCTGCAGCTAGGTGGTGTGAATATAAAGTTGTTAAATTCTAGCAGCAGTTTAATAAAAAAAAAAACTTTGTTTAAACCCTGCTATAATGCAAGAAATGCTACTTAAAGGGACATTCCGGTCAAAATTTAAACGCACATAGATGAATTACATCTTTGAATAGAAACATATTTGCAATATACATGTACAGTATGGGCAAAAATGTTGCTAGTAAACGTTATCACTGTTTTAGTGTTAACATTTTTCTCTGCACGTGCATGTGAAGCATAGCTGGATATTCTCACTGCGCCTACAGTTTAAATATTGCAGCTGCTCAGATCATCAGTGGGGCTTGCATCATGTCAGCAATTAACAAATCGAGTCATTACTAGTTGGTACATGCTTGTTAGGCTCTCTGAGCAAGTCCTGTGTTTAAAATACTGGTGCACGGTGCATACTTAAATACTCTTTTGAAACAGCTATAGCTTGTATTAAAAGCATTTTTGCTAATGCATGTATATTACAAAAATGCTTCTGTTCAATACCGAAATGCATTCATGTGGTTTCAAATTTTGGCTGCAATATCCCTTTAATACATTTGCAATGCACTGGTTTGTTTTTCCCATAATGTTGTTATGGGACTTTAAAGGGATATTAATAATAGTTAACGGTTTTCTTTGTGTTATCTAAAAGTTGCCTTTTCAAAATCTATTTCATACATATATATATATATATATATTTTATTATTATTATTATTATTATTTACATTCCTGTCCTAAATACATCAATGCTATTAACCAGTTGCAGTTGTCTTTATCAGCCAGTGAGGACTCACAGAATCAGTACTCCAGTATTAGCTTCAATTGTAGTTTTTGCTTAACATTTTTTCCAGACATAAAAATAAATCTATGAGTACAATGTACATTTAAATATACTACAACTATTTTGATATTATATATAGATGACATACCACAAGTATATTTAATTATATTTATGATATACAATTATCAGAAATACTAAGGTCGTGCTGGTGTTAAACTGTGATAGTTTGTGATATAAACATAGTTATGCTAAGTACCTAGATCAATTAGGGAAACACAATACAATATTGTTTAAATACAACCATCTATTGAAGTACTATAAATAAAATATTGTCTTCAGATGTTGTACATGAATATTATATAACAATTCTAAAAAGAGAATAGTTAAAAAGAGTAAAGAGAAATTGCTACAAGCTGGTGGGCATAATGTTAATATTAAGAGTTGCAGCCTGTGACACATTGTTTGTGCAGGGATGTGATGTGTGTGTGAAATGAAGCATTTAGTGAGTAGGAGACCAGGGGGACAGAGGCCCCCAGCTTTTAGAGAAATACACAAATCTCCAACATAAATAATCCATTTCAGTTTTGCAATCTTGTTCTATAAACACATCTTCAAAAATCAACAAAAAAAATATCTGTTTACCTCTCATGTTAAAGAAAGTTAACAAACTTTTCATTGTTTATAATAAACATGTTACAATTAATATTCATTTCTTTTCAAACAAAAACTCTGGTTCTAGATACATTATAACTAAATGCATGGGGTCTTTTCATTTTTGATTCTGTACCCCCCCCCCCCCTCTCTAATGCCACCTAGGAAGGGAACTTTAAATGTGGGTGCCATTTATTTTTTATAGTATGTGTGTGTGTAGGGCTTGTGGGTTTTTTGTCTGTCTGTACAAAGGGCTGGATTGCAGCTGTCTGTGCAGTCTTCTGTCACATTACTCTGCTAAATAAGAGGTGAGGGGGTATGAGGAAAGGGTGGGGAGGGGGCTGTTTGGACAGAGCAGGGTGGTAAGAAATTTGCAGCATTTGGAGGTCTGTGGAGCAGCATTCCTGTAAAAGTTGTGCGGCTTCTCTGTTTTAGCCCCCCCATCCACTCCCTGGGTTGACCCCCACCCCTCCCCACCATTGATTTGAGAGAGGGAGAGCTGCCTGGGTGGTCTGCCTCTCTTTGCTCTTTGGTGAGTTGTTGCTTAGCAGCTAATAATAGGAGCTGTTTGCAGAGTAATTTGCCTCTTCCTCAGCCAATGGGAATCTCAGCACATTTCCATCCAGTGTAGCCCTCCCTCCTCTCCCCTTTCTCTCGCTCCTTTTCAGGGGCTGTATAGAGTAGCCTTTAGTACAGATGCTCAGGGACAGGAGGAACACATGCTCACACAGAGCTACAGACCCCTGAACACAACATCTCCTTTATTGGATTCCTGGCATTTTCCTATTTTTGAGACTTGTATTTTTTCTTGTTGGCATTTTTGTTTTTACTTCTTTATTGATTTATTGGAGTTAGCATGAAGAAGACCCCAGGATCTAAGGATTTACCCACCTAGATGGCACCCAGTGGAGTTTGTTGATCTCTTGTATGGATTATTGTGGTCCTCAGTTGCTGCTTGTGCTGGTGATCGGTACCCTGTCCTGGTGACTCCAGCAGCTTGTGCCACTTGCTTCCCCCACTATTTGTTATAGGATACTGATGGCCTCGGTTCCCCCCAACGCGGGGGCCAGGGGCTTTATAGATCTCCCCCCGGGTTACAAGACTTCTCAGCCGGCTCCCAGCTCAGACTTGCTCAGGAGACCTAGTTATTGTCACGCTTCCTTTGCCCTCAAACAGATCGCCAAGGTGAGTGGTGGTACAGCTGTCAGGGCTACTGGCATGGGAGAGATGGCTATTTGTGTGTGTGTGTCATTAGTGAATGAGTGTTTCTGTGTAATTAGTCAATCACTGTGTTGTGTAATGTGTGTGTGTCATTAGTGAATGAGTGTTTCTGTGTAATTAGTCAATCACTGTGTTGTGTAATGAGTACATTTGTGTATTTGTACTTAGTGAATTACTCTGTGTGTGTGACTTGTGTGTCTGTAATTAATGAATTGCTGAGTGTGAGAATCTGTTTGTATTATTAGTACATTCCTGTGTGTATAATGTGTGTGTAATTAGTGAATTAGAAAGTTTGTATGGGTAGGTACATATTACTTGTGTGGGTGCTTATATGTAAATACTGTGTGTACATGTGGGTTTGTATATTCTGTATCTGTGTTTTTGGCTATATGTGCAAGTTTGCAATTTTGGGGGTATGTGTTAATATTGAGTGTGTATTTAGGGGTGTATGTCTGCAATTATTGTGTTTGAGGTATGTTAGGTATGAATATAAGGATGCTGTCTATCTGTATGTGCATGTGTTTATAGGGATTTACAGTAAGTTGTGTGTGTTTATACACAATCAGATATATGCTGTATGTGTATAAGCTTTGTGTATATACACAAGCAGATATTTGCTGTATGTGTATAAGTTTTGTGTATATACACAAGCAGATATTTGCTGTATGTGTATAAGTTTTGTGTATATACACAAGCAGATATATGCTGTATGTGTATAAGTTGTGTGTGTGCATTGGTAAATGCTAAAGTGTATAAGTATTATGTAGTTGTGTTTTTCTGTAGAGGTATGTGCATGTAGTGTATGTTGTGTGTGTGGGTGTAGGTGTATGTTAATTATTGTTTACATATAAAGAAGTAAGAGTATATGTACCTGTATTTGTATTTCACAGCTAATATTGTCGGTGTGAGTATATGTGTGTGCAACTATTGTATATATCATGTGTGTATCTAGACATATAAGATATTTGTGCATGTGAACTTGAGTGTTAAAGTGTGCATAACAGTATATGAAATCGTTGTGTATATCTGTGCACACATAACAAAAAGAATTTCTTATTACACAGTTGGTGCACTGCATTTTATATTAGATGATGTATGAAATGACTGTAGTGCAGGACTTGTATTTACTTTTAGGTCACAATGTGTATTTCTTATGCTTTAGCACAGAGTCTGATATGTCAGAACTACACATAAGTTATTAGTATATTTGCAGCTGATTGCTTCCTGTCAAAGGAGCTGAAAATCTGTTCCACCACAGGGGTTACACTTTATACAATATGCCAGGAACAGAGTTCATGCAGGGAACATTCTCCTTTGCTTATTATTTTACATTCTTATATATTCTAACGCACATTTGTTTTATGTGTATTTTATCCAAACGTTTGAATCCTCTTCCTACCCACACATGGGAAAATAACCCCTCAGATACTCAGCAGACCCAGTGTGAGTGGGGGGCCTTTGTGATTCATTCTGCTGCTAGATGTTTTCAGTGTGGGCCCTGTCTGAGGATTCTCTAATTACTTGGTTTTATCTCATTGTCCATCACTGGGAGATGGATGGGAGGGGGTTGGGTGTAAGGGGCTTTCACTATCTGGGGCCGGGATCAGCATGTTAATATAAAATTGGGAAAAGTGACAGCTGCAAGAATACCTACAGTAAGGGTTAACAAAATGATGTGCTTACTTGCAAATTCTTCATACAGTTTGTTTGTGAGGTCTATAGATCATGTAAGCTGTGAACTGTGTAACTCCTTGGAGTGAGTCAAAGAGCTGACAATCTAACTGGCTTTTTGTAATGATGTAGCTCATTTTTAGGTAAAAGATTTGTCTTAGAAAATGAGACCTTGCAGAAGAGAGAGTACATCAGACACTAAATCTGTGCAATAGTTGCTATGTGTGGGTTTAGGGGGCCCTTACAATATACCTTAAGTTACAGGATAAGTGGGTAAATTCTGACTGTCACTTGTGTAATTGAGAGTCGTCATGTCGCTGAAAACGTTGTGATGTCTTAATTGGCAAAACTAAGTGCACATTTTTGGTGACATTCCAGTATCCGAGTTATATCAACTCCTGCTCTGTAGAATTTTCAATTTTATAGTCTCTCCTGGCACCTGTGGCACAGGAAGTGTTAATCGGGCCACCACTGCTGCAGCCAGTGGGAGCCGAGTGTGTGTGTGGGTCCTTGCGTCATTTGTCGGTTTTGGATTCTGTGGCTTCTGGGAATGGCCAAACATCAGT
The DNA here is from genome assembly GCF_027579735.1 of Bombina bombina. Classification (NCBI taxonomy): domain Eukaryota; kingdom Metazoa; phylum Chordata; class Amphibia; order Anura; family Bombinatoridae; genus Bombina; species Bombina bombina. The sequence continues at coordinate 180,167,114 of NC_069508.1, read as the reverse complement.
CCTGTTAGTTTAGTCAGTGGCACAATATGTTGTAGGGTACTGCACATACAGGGCCACCTGGGTAGCAGAAATCCCTGTTCTGCCACAGGATGCCAGTTACCCTCCTTTGGTACCTCTGTGGTTGGCACATGTTCAGTTTTCCAGCCACAGGGGACTGGCAGACTCTGTCCATGGCCACAAAAATGAGAGACCATAGGTGCCTGTCTCACCCTTCTCTACTTGATTTGTTTTGTTTTTATTCCATCACCAAAACCTATTTCATTTCTTTTACTGACATCTTTCCTTTATACTCGTTATTTTCCTTTACTTTCCATCTGTTTCCACAAAATCTTCTTTTTCCCTTTTTGCTATGACACATTTGATGAACAAGCTCTGTGAATTGAACAGCTCATGTTTGCTCGTGGCATTTCTAATCTGTTCTTTAACTCACAGTTTAATGCCTTGGTTTCCACATCATAAGAAAAAAAAGTTTATGACTTTGAGTCCATGTAAAGCATCTATAAAGACCTGTCCCATAAAAGTTATAACAACCTGCAAAAAATATAGTGGTCATAGATGACACATGGTGTACAGAGCTCCTGTGCGTTTACATCTGTGATCAATCTTCCTGCTGGCACAACCTGCTAGAGGAAACTGCAGTCTGTGAATTTGGTGTTTTATTATTATTATTTTTTGCTGCGTAACAACAAACAGGTATCTTCCTAAATTGCTCTTCTTCAGGCATTTAAATGGCAAACTGTTTGTGGCAGGGAGGGATCACTATATTATTCCATTGTCACTAAAGTCCTGACATGTTCAGTAATTGTGCAAACCAGAGTAACAAAGGTAGAATGACAGTAATGATAAATGATAGATCAAACACAGGATAATGAGACCCTCATTTAAAGGAAGCTTACAATCTGTATGCATCAGTTTTTTGGTGAAATGAGTTTTGTGACATATTGTCTCTCTCCCCAGGGCAAAGCGGTGGGTCAGAAGGCCCCTCTCTGGCTGCGAGCGCAGTTCCAAGCACTGCTTTTCTCTTTGGGTTGCACAATCCATAGACACTGCGGCAAAGTACTTTTCGTTGGGCTCCTGGTGTTTGGGGCTCTAGCTGTGGGTCTACGAGTGGCTTCCATTGAGACGGACATTGAGAGGTTGTGGGTAGAAGGTGAGTGTCCAGAGCTGATCAGATGAATGTAATGAATAAATGTATCAACTAGTTTTGGTATCAATAGGTTATATACAAATGTGTGATTCCTCTATTGTTTGGTTGAAAATCAAATACAGGTTTTTAATAAAATATTGATTTGATCATTTACAAATTGTGATGGGTTAAGAAAAAGCATTGTCAGAACAAGAGGTTGTATACTTTGCTAGCTATAGTAGTGCACAAACATCAACCTAGCGTTTATTAAAGATTTGCATCAGCCAGAAACCTTTGCAACTATAATAGAATGTAGGCCTTGTTTAGTGTTCTCATTGTATAGACACACATCTCTGTTTTATTAGAAAAAGGAACAGAAATCATACTTTTTAAATCAAGGAAGCAAAACTGAAGTTAGTACGGCCTGATATAAATATCACTTATTTAAAATGTTTTTAAGCAAAGACACCAAGCAGTTTCTTGCAGTGTTGTGTATTCTGTAGATAGCGTAAATAAAGATTTTTGCAAGAACGTTGTTGTTACAGGTGATGGGGCAAAACAGACAGATTGTTATATGCATTGCGGTGTCAGTCGTCTTACACTAACAGGACAGTAAAACTTTGCCATTTGTCCCTAAGTACAAGTAATAGCCAGTGGCCTTGCCAAGCATAATCTGATGTTTCATGAAAAAACAAAATGGCTTTATCACTATATTTAACCCCTTGGTTGTCAAACAGGTTGAGACTCTAGCAGTCAAGAGGTTAATGCATTTAAGAATTAACTGCCTTTAATTTAACGTCTATGTATATTTTTATATATATATTCATTGGCCATTTCTCTGCTCAAATTTAAATCTCACATTTTTTTTATTTTATAAATTTCATTCATTCATTAATCCATTTGTGTGAGCTGACACTCAGCACATTTTATTTTATGTTGCAATAAAAAAGATATGATCTTGGCATTAAGGAATATATTTTTTTCTTTAAGTTCTTCTCTGTTTTAAATGTTAGCTGAGGTCTGTCAAGTGCATCTAATGCTACATAAATACATTAAGGGCACTTCAGAAGTTTACAGATTGCTGTGTGACTGGCACAGACCTGGTATTTTGGCACCTAAAGAATGTAAGCGCTCAGAGAAGAGGTCTGGAGAAATAAACTGTGAGTGAGCCTCAGATGCATACAGAGAAAAGGAAAACAAATTGTGATTGCGGTATTCCTCTGCTTATAGGTTCCTTTCTGTAAGCAGGAAGAGGAGGAGGGGGTGAGGGGGGAGTACTTGGTGCTTGGGTGGTCACCATAGGTAGTGGGTGGTCTTGGACCTAATAGGAGGGCCACAAAAGGGTTCTTGGTGGAGCTGCAGGGATGGTAAGCAGCTGTGTTGTGTATAGAAAGGGGGATGGGAGACTGTTAAGCTTAGACTGGGATAGATGTGAAGATAGATAGATGATAGATAGATAGATTAGATTTGTAATGTGCGATTATATTCTACAGCATGATCATGGGGCATAAAATAAATTTACCTTTTACTATTGTACCTAATTTTCAGATTATATATATATCATTAAAACCCTCTCTTGAGTCATAAGACATATTTTCCTAATATTCTGGCTTGCTTCTGAATTTGATCAATTTGGCATTTCTTATATTTGTGTTTATTATTATTATTATTATTATCATTTATTTGTATAGCGCCGCCAAATTCCGTAGCGCTGGGTACAATGATGGGGGTATACAATGACAAAGATTTGTGATAAGATACAAAACATAACAAAACTAAACAAATCTAGCACAGGAGGAAGAGGGCCCTGCTCCGGAGAGCTCACAGTCTATAGGTTTAGGGTGCAGAGACATAAGGTTGGGGTACATTGGTTGTATTTGCAGCAGTGAGTCAGGCAGTTCATGTATTAGTTTATATAATTCAGAATGGACAAATTCAATCAAATCCAAGGCAATGCTGCTAATGTTCCCATGATAAGACTTAACAGTTTGGCTTTTTATACGTTTTAAATGGTAGTGATAATATTAAATCATTCCCTGTCTCCTAAACGTTGTATGATAGATAGATAGATAGATAGATAGATAGATAGATAGATAGACAGATAGATAGATAGATAGATAGATACTTTTAATGTTTGTCTTTTTTTCATTTGGATTTACTTCTGTTAGATATCACATAATTGTCTCTATGACATTTTGCTGCTTGAGTTTTTATTTTTACAATTACATTTTGTCAGTTGAGTTGCAAAAAGGCTGCCAATTGCTAAAAGAGTTAGCTCAACAGGTTGGACAATAAAAAAAACAACAACTTGCAATTCATCATCACATTTCTGGCAACAGAAGAGTTAAATTGCTGCATGTTATTTTTTTAGACAAGCGTATTAATATAGCTTTTAATGGCCCTCTCTGACTGTCAGGATTAGGGGTTTGTGCATCTAAGTCTGTGCTCTGTGTGTAAATGTTTTGAAGGGAATCTGGAATAAATAAGATTTTATTTCCAGGGAATTAGTTTGTGAAATGAGGAACAGATTGTACAGAGGGTTATGCATAAAAGTGTATACATCTGTCTGGAGTATAAACTTTGAAATAAGTGAGGTGACGGTAAATTGTCACTTTAGCTAATGATCTCGATAATATCCCCAACACAAAGATCTGCAGTCTCAATAAGGAAAGGGAGGAGCGAGCTAATTTGAGGGGATTATTACTAATGTGTTTAATTAGCTAGTTATACTTATTATGTTTAATTAGACTTGATTGTACAATTTGGGTGTGAGGTGTTTAATTGGTGGATATGCCCCTGAAACAACCTAAAATATCTGCATAGCTTATTCTACACATTCATTAATGCTGTTTGCTTGTTGGAAAATGCCTCTTTACAACCTGACATTTAAATAGCCAAGAAAATTGTCTAGAATTTCTACCAATCTCTTGTGTTTTAAAAGAAGCATAAACATGGGAACTTAAACATAGCATTGACTCTAATTAGATGTTTGCTTTCTCACAAGACATTGAAAAACTATAATTATATTGAATTTCTAAGGGTCATTAAAGTGAATATTATCATTTGGATGTGGATTTTTTAAACTGTATCTCACTTTCATTTAATTTTTTTTTTAAAAGAATAAATGTCCCTGACTTCATTAAAATTACTGTTTCTTTTCATGCATGTGATGTGGATTGTGGGAGTTTTGTTTACCAACCAATGAGCAGTCTGACCTTAAAGGGACAGTCAAGTCCAAAAAAAACTTTCATTTTTCAAATAGGGCATGTAATATTAAACAACTTTCCAATTTACTTTTATCAACAATTTTGCTTTGTTCTCTTGGTATTCTAGTTGAAAGCAAATCTAGGAAGGCACATATGATAATTTCTAAGCCCTTGAAGGCCGCCTCTATTTTATTTACTTTTCACAGCAGGGGAGAGCAAGCTCATGTAGGCCATATAGATAGCATTGTGATCACGCCCGTGGCTAGTGGCAGACACTTCACTAATTGGCTAAAATGCAACTATATGCAAAATAACTAAAAGTCATGTGATTTGGGGCGGTCAGAAGATGCTTAGATACAAGTTAGTCACAGAAGTAAAACGTGTATTAATATAACTGTGTTGGTTTTGCAAAACTGGGGAATGGGTAATAAAGGGATTATCTATCTTTTTAAACAACAACAATTCTGGTGTTTACTGTCCCTTTAAGGATGAGAGGTGCACAAACACACACTTCCTGTTGTTGTTCAATTATCGTACATAGTTTTAACTTAGGCCGTTCTTTATGGGAATATTATATTTATTAATATTTAGTCGCTGAATGATAAAGCATTTCTTGAGTTATATTATTTTTCCAGTATTCTGACTGATATTATGTGTAAAACTTGTAATGGCAAAATGTATAAGAAATAGATCAATTAACTATATATGGAAAATGTCAAAGGGAGACAGTTTTGTTTTAACCAGTTGGATGCCACTTCATAGGAGTTAAAATGACCAAATGGTTGATTTGATAGAATCAGTCTGACAATCACTGAGTGTCAGACAGGAAAAAAAATGTCACTACAGTTCACAGTCTGAGATAGGTGTAAGAATTCACACAGTGTATTACGTATTTACAACAGGACACAATTGGCCACATTTTTTTCTTTACTCAATCCTAGTGACGATTATAACATTTGTGTGCAAATACATGGGCGTATGTTTATTATGTAAATAGGTTTATGTTAGTGGAGAATATCATTTGACCAGAGGAAGAATTTTAAAAAGAAATTCCAGGACAAATGTCTGTGTGTATATGGGGGGGGGTCCCTTTTCCACCTCATTCTGCCCTGTGTTGTGCTTGGATATTCAGGCAAGCAGACAAAGGCCTGGGCTTGAGTGAGTAAAGCCCTTTTGAGGCTTGGGGAGGATTCAGCATCTGCTCCTGGTATTTATGGTCTGAAGTGCTTGGCTGGAACCTAAGTGCTGCTGCAGCATTTCTATAGGGTGTGGGAAAAAAAACTAGAGACCGTGGTTAAACTCTTGTGCTGGGAAACATTGCTGCCAATTCTATCTAGAATCGTTTCTTTTCTCCCTGTTTTTGTTGCTTTCTTGAACTTAAAAATGATCTGATACAAAAAGATGTATATTTTAAGTCATTGTAAGAAAATATTAATTGTCAGGAGCATGTAGATTTTGCTTAATTTACCCTAAGCTAATGGGGTTAAACACATATGTATATACCCCCCTCAGGAGCCTCAAGGTTTGCAATACCTGAGCAAGACATGGCTGATAATCAATCAGAAAGAGCAGTCACACACAGCTGCCAATCATTGGCCTTTTCCTACTTAGCAGGAATTAAAGACATACACCGAGATTATGAGTTTTGGGGTAACAGGGGTGCGTTGCTAACTGACAGTTTTTTTTTCACCGCTCACTTAAAGGGACATGATTCTGATAGAGCATGTGCTTTTAAACAACTTTCCAATTTACATCTATTATCTAATTTGTTTTGTTCTCTTGGTATTCGTTGCTGAACAGGATACCTAGGTAGGCTCAGGAGCTGCTTATTGGCTGCTGCAGATATATGCCTCATGGTTTTGGCTCACACAATGCTCCCAGTAATGCATTGCTGCTTCTTCAACAAAGCATACCAAGAGAATGAAGATAATTGGATAATAAAAGTAAACTGGAAAGTTGTTTAAAATTGTATGTCCTATCTGAATCATTTTGGGCTTCATGTCCCTTTAAGACAATGCTGGTATTACAGGTTTCTTTAAACCCGGCGTTAGCTGCAAAAAAGTGAGCGGAGAGCAAAATTTAGCTCCACATCTCACTGTAATACCAGCGCTGCTTACGGTAGCAGTGAGCTGGCTAAACGTGCTTGTGCACAATTTCCCCATAGGAAACAATGGGGGAGAGCCGGCTGAAAAAAAGCTAACACCTGCAAAAAAGCAGCGTTGGGACCTCTCAACGCTGATTTTTAGGCTAACGCAAGACTCGTAATCTAGCCGATGGTTATCTAAAAACAGAGAGCTATAGTCTAACAGAGAAATAGAGAAAATAGTTTTCTTGTGTTTTGTTGCCATTTTATATCATATTGTTATCAGGTCGCCATATCATTTGGTGATTTCGGATTCTCACAATGCTATATCTCTCAGTAAAAAATATTTGAAGTAATATATTAAAAATGTATCACAATCTCCCTTAAACAAAAGTATATGCAATGCTAAAGTCTGTGGGTTGACAAATCTGTTTAAAATTTAGGAGCCAGTTACAATATTTAGGAGCCAGGCAGTGTTATTTGTTTATAAAAATATGAAGAATAACCCAAAAAGTGGTAAAATTCTAGGAGCCAATGGCTCTCAGGTTCCTGGGTTTGTTGAGCCCTGTCAGCCAAACAACATGCCAAAAAGACCTGACTGGCTCTGGCCTAGTTCTCTGGATCTGAAGCTAGAAGGTACAATTCAATTCAGTTCTCTACAAGTTACTCTGAGAATCAGTTGCATAGATCAAATAAAACAAGAGGCTGGGGAGAGCAGTTAATGATAATATCACAGGTTAAGTTGTTGATTACATTGACAGATTGGTTGACTTTTATTCGGGAGTGGGGGGAAATCAATAAGACTTAAAGACCATATGTATGAGAGGAAAAACAATATAAATACATCCAATATAACCAAAAACCAGGTGCTCTTGGTGGGAATTTCCTGGTTTTGGATATCTTTGAGACCAGGTAAAAAAGAGCTGGATTTATAAATGAAATATCTCCTTGTGAACAGTGTAGTTCCTTTCTCACGCTCTTTAATCCTGATAATCCAACGCCATTACACTTAGAGATGACCCACCCAAGGAGTTCAGCACTAGAAAACGGGGGAGTAATTCGGGACATGAGGAAGCAGGTGTCAGAGCGATACCTCAAATATTTATAACCTGGATATTATTTTTGTTCCTGCTCTGGTGAGAGATATAATTCTGTATTGTACAGGTACAGTGTATTAGAGGTGGGCTGATCTAATGATAGGTTTATTTTGGCTGGGTAGGTATACAGGATAACTTTATTCCCTATATTCAAAGAAAGAAAACTCAAACTCATTTTTTGTTTCACCCAAATTTTGTCACTGTCTGTGTCTATCTCTCTATATGCTGTATGTTGCTCTGTCAGATTATTACTAGCTGTTTATGTATGTTCGACCATTTTTACCTTTAGAATATGCCACTTTACTTATGTGTTTATCCCTTTGCACTTTCGGCAGACTGTTTATATAGTCAATGCCTAACAATGAAAGCATTTTATTTAGCTATGGAGCTGGCCCGTATATAATGCAATAAGAAGGTATTTTTGTATCTTTATTAGCTGTATAAGGTAGGTTATTCCTTCAGGATTTTGCTGTTGGATGGGTGCCCTGGGACAGACAGCCACCCTCACTGGTATGCTGCGTCTTTCCGTTTTTGCACCCAGACTGCCAAGAAGGTGTGTGCTGGTACAGCCTCTGAGGCTTATGGAAAGGGTGTGTGGGTTGCTGTAAGTGCTTGTTATCACATCTGCTGTGAAGGAAAAGTTAACTATAGGGTGGGAATATTTCCTGTTTAAATGTTACTGGGTGCAAGAGACTAGCAAAATGCTTTAACCCCTTCCCCCCCCCTAGACATACCCCACAGACAGTGGAATGTGACTGTTTGTTTTACAGCAGAACAGGGACTGACAGATGTAATGCAGCAGTTTGTTTGGATCTCATTCTCAATGCTTAAATGTGCACTAAAATACCACTGTCAGTAAAAGGGTTAATGATGCAGTAATTCCTGACAAGATCCCTCTAGAACTGCAATAAAACAAAAGCTGTAACTTGCCCACCTGTGTTTTTTTAAAGGTTTATCCTAAGATTCAGTATAAGAGCGCTCTTATACACAATGCACATGTGTCATTTTGTTTGTTTGTCCTACTTGGAACTCAGGAAATTACTGAGTTTCTAAACTGAAGTGGGCTATGAATATCATCTCTGAACAGATTAACACAGGCGGAATGAGGCCTCTCCAAATTACAAAATGGCTAAAGGTATGGTAATGAACAAGACGAAGCAAAATAATTCCAGCATTATTCTTTAAAGGGACATTGTTCAGTAAAAACTACTCACTCTTAATTCTTTACATGTCATATTTGCATTAATGACTCTAGATATCTATGTGTTTAACGCATGCTAAGATCCCCTCATGAGCCAAAAACATTTTAGAACATTAGCCTGGAAGCCAATCAAAAGTGACAGCTGCATATAGCTGCCACTCATTGGTTGTGTACTGCAGTGCTTGATGCTCTTGGGTGGGGCTTTACCTATGTGTTTAACAGCTTGTTGAGGATTCAACACATAGTAAGGTAGGATAAGTAATGCAAACATTACATGTTCTAACAGTTTAGACTAGAGCATGGGAGTCCAGACTTTTTTGTATTAAGGGACGGTCATTAATATATTATAATTATATATTATACTCAAACTTATGATAATGCCTCACAATACAATTTGATTACTATTTCTTTTTGTAAGTTAAAAAAAACACTAAAAAATATCCACATGCTTCATTACCTATTGAGAAGTGTGAAACTGCACTAATTACTGATGTCAGTCTTCTTCTCAGTGGTGGAAATGACTCACAAAAACCCTTGGAGAACTGAATGTGGCCCCTGAGCCATAGTTTGGGCCCTGCAATGTTTGTGTTAAAATCTGACAATGGTTATATTGAGATGACAATGTGATCAGTATCTTAACTGTTTGCTTTAAGTAAAAGAACATATTTAAGCTCAGTATTTGTAGAATCCCTTCTGATCTGTAAATAAGAATGCAAACTCTATACAAAAGAGAACATACACACACACACAGATAAATGCCGTCACAATACTACAACATTTAAACAGTTTTAATAACCCACCTTGTAGGAATTTTGTATTTAACCAACAACAGTTACAGCACATCTTCATTACAACTGATAAATTAAACTCAATCTAAAATATCACTGACATTCTGGATCTGATTTTATAAATCAATTTAATCTACAGAGGGGAAAGCTATTAAAGGTAGTCTGGTTAGAGTGTTTGTAGTCAGTGAATATGTCATTTGTGTAAGTAAGTGACACATCTGTATTTCTAGAAATATGTTTTGGACATGAATAGACACCACACAGTAATGTAAATAAAGGTTTCATGACTTCATGTTTATCCCATATATAGAATGAGTTTTGCTTATACCAAGCTTTTCCAACATGTGCAGCTGCTTATATTTTACATATAACTTTTTATGCACTTGTAAAAGAGGTCAGCACTATCTATGTCAAGGCCACCAATAGGCCAATCCCTTTTGTGTAGTAGCAAATTTTATTTTTTACAAACCAGTCTAAGGGGTTACTTATGATACTGTTTTGTACAAGGTAATTGACCTCAGACACTAATTGCACTGACCTACCATTTTTTAGTGTCTTGGGCATGGGAGATTTTGCGTGGGAGTATTCAAAATGAGTTTGTGTCTTCAATTTTTGAATGAGTTAAACACCAGGCTGGATCACATGGTGACCAGATGAGAGATGAGATATTTATTTGGGTGGTCCAGATGGATGGAAGAACACAGTACAGAGAGCAATATAAGTTCTTGTAATTAGGAAGCATTTTCTCAACATCCTGCTGTCTCGTTGCCTATTCATGGTTGACAACCACATGGAATCTTTCTTATAGGTAATGTTTCAGATCATTAGCATTTAACGTGCATAGCCCTGCTGCAATGTGGGAAGCATATTTCTATAAATACTGTCTCTTTTAGCAATGGCTAAAATAACTTTGCTGTAGTTCCTAACTTTGACATAAATTTGTCAACCCCTGACATATACGTAGTACTAAATCATGCAACTAAAGGAAAAGAGCACAAGCTGTCTTCATTTCGGATCACTCAGGGGTAGATGGTTAATATATAGCTTTGGAAGGTGCTAGCTGGGTCAGAAGACCTTGAGGCCTAAATGTCTAAGCAGGTGTCATTGGAACAAACAGTGCCCTCTCCATCCTATAAACTGGTTTAGGGGAGAGTACACCTCTCATCCCCCCTTCCTCTCCAGCTTTAGAGCAGCTTCACGTTTGAAGTTTGTCCTTTCGGTCCCGCTGCCTCCTCTTTTCATGTCTGTTCCCTGGGTTAATTAGGGAGTTGAAATTCCTCAGCCTCTCTCAATGGGCTTTGAAGCCCAGATGGACCCGCACTGCTTCAAATTAGCGCTAATGACGAGAAACTTTCTTTCTTCCTCAGAAAGTTCGCAAGTGCTGCGTTGAATACTCAGCTCGCCTTTCCCATAGTTTGGAAACTCGTTATGACATGCAGATTTTAACCTCTTCTTGCCAGGAATACTTACAGTGTAATGCATAGCAAATAATGAGGTCACGTGACATATTTATACAGTACAAAAATATTACGAAATATTCCTTGTTTTCAGATTGTTTGTTCCATGGTTCAGGTTATCCAAAATGAATGCAATTTGGTCACTGCTAACTTATGAGGAATGTTAACCTCTTGCTTACATATATTAGATGGATGTTCCTATCTATATTCTAAGTTTTTATTCCTAATAGTTGTATAAAGATGGCACCAGGTTGATAATAAGCAAATATCTGATTAATGCACCTGTGAAACATTGAGTTTCTAGAACTTTGGTTTCCATTAAATGACTTATTATGTTTGTCCACAAATGTAGCTGTTAAATATCTGGAGTGATTAAACTTTTCCCAGATACTTTACGACCTTATTCCCAATTTTTCTTTCTACAGCTGGAAGTAGAGTTAGCCATGAGCTCCGCTACACGAAGGAGAAACTTGGGGAAGAATTTGTATACACATCACAAATGCTAATCCAGACACCGAAGAAGGAAGGAGAAAACATCTTGACTCAAGAGGCTTTGTTTCTTCACTTGAAAGCGTCTCTAGCTGCCAGCAAGGTTCAAGTGTCCATGTTTGGAAAGTAAGTAACTCAGAACCTCAAAACATTGATCCAGATCAGAGTGGCTGTGGATATTGCTTTATTAAATAAAAGCTTGAGTCAAATCTGTATGAGTGTACACTCACTGTTATACTATGAAAAATTTGTATATTATATGGATGACCATATAAGATAATGCAGCATTTTGCTTGGCAGTTATGCTGACTTTAAAGTATAAACATGGCAGGTGAAGATATCTTATTGGCAAATTGTTTCATATAAGGTCTGAGTTTCATTTTGGTTATTATCCCCTAATGTTTTATTAATCATTACTTTTTTTCCTATAGATCATGGGACCTGAACAAGATTTGCTACAAGTCTGGAGTTCCAATAATAGAGAATGGGATGATTGAGCGGGTAATTTTTCTTTTAATTTTAAAATTGGGATATGTATTCGAAGAAAGGTGTATATTTTGGCATATATGAGATGTAGTGACATTAAAGTGCTCATAGGGGGAGTAGTAACGTAGTAATATATGGTGGTCGTGGTCAATAAAATGTGCTTATAAACATGGATGTGCAGTCAAAATTACAGTGCATTGAGTTTATAGACATACTATTCAAAAATAGTATTAATACACTCTCATGTTCCTTAATCTATATATTGAGCATTCCATGTTTAAATTATGCAAACAAATGGACAATTTAAGCACAATTACAGTACAAAAAAATGTAAAGAGAACTACAATCCTATAGGCAAAATGTAATGACTTCATGTTTTTGTTCCTTCTTGTAGATGATTGAAAAGCTTTTCCCCTGCGTGATCATTACCCCTCTGGATTGTTTCTGGGAAGGCGCTCAACTTCAAGGAGGATCTGCATATCTTCCGTAAGTCATTTTTATTTTGTCACATTTATTAAATGTTTCATAAACTTCTAGCAACTATTCTTATTAATATTTCTATGAGATGGATAACACAGCAAGTATTTAAGATATTACCATTTATGTTTCAAATTGTTTTTTACTTTAAAGTGAATGTCAATTTTGATGCTAAAGTGCCCGGTTTTTAAGAATTTGATTAAAAACAGGGGCACTTTAATTCATCAAAATTTACATTTCACTCCTGTTGTGAAAAAAAAAAAACTTACCTTTTAAACTTCACAGCAGCTCCAGCTTCCTCCACCCATCGCAAAGCCTCTTCCTGGGTCTAAAATGAGGAATCTGGCTTCCTCCAATCACGGCGTTGAGTCAGACAAAGATTCCCCCGTGGGGGAAACCGTGATTGGAGGATGACCTATCCATAATTTCTGACATCAGAAATGGCTTGCAACGACCGGAGGAAGCTGGAGCTGCTGTGAAGATTAAAAGGTAAGTTTTTTTTCACAACACGAATGAAATGTAAATTTTGATGAATTAAAGTGTCCCTGTTTTTAATCAAATTATTAAAATCCGGCCACTTTAGCATCAACATTGACATTCACTTTAATTAATAAATAAAGAGGTCTGCTTAATTTCTAGAGTAAAAAAAACCAGGTAAATGAAAACCATAATTTCCTCTGCAGAACACAGCTAGTAATTGGCCGGGTTGTGCAATCACCACACCTGATGAGAATCAGAAAATCAGTGCCTTTAATACCAAACCAGACATGACTATTGCAGTTCTTTTGTGGTCACCAGATTCTTGGTGCAGGAGTAATGTCCATACTTACTCTGGACTGATGATTTGCTACAGAATCTTTTTTTTTGGGGCGAAGGGGGCATAAACCTATTATAAGCACATAATGATGGCTATGGTTATACAATAATGAGGACTGCTAGGTAACCATTTTGCTCTGTTTTGTCAAGAAAATGAACTAAATAGAACTCAGACATCTGCATCCTCAGTTGCTACTGTGAAAATAAAAAAGAAAGTGTTGGCTTCTCCTTGCCATAAAACTCAAGTCTTTAGCTGTCTGTCCTGTTATAAGTAGTGTCACTGTGTCCATTCTAGGCTTGTCCTCATACCGGTCGTGCTCACCCTTCATGTAATTATGTTTCTATTAAGGCCAAGGGAGTAGGGATTTCGGCTTGGAAGGGTAAAGCAGCCGAGAGATTTGGTGAGGGGCGGGTATGAGCATGGGGTGGGGGGGATGGAGAGCGAATAGAAGATGAAAACACAGACAATAGCGCCCATTCTTTCTGTTTACAAGTGTGTTTATGTATATGGGGCCCAAGCTGAGCTCCTGCATTGTCAGCAAATGGTAACTGGGCACATTCTAATGTTAATGATCCTGTAAATGCTGTGAGTTGCTAAACAAATTGAAATGCTGGCATTATTCAGACCGCTGATGGAATAAAGGACTGTAAAACAGAGAGGGGGGAAATGAGAACCAGAAGAGAAATACAGGGGACCAGAGAGGCTGAACAGGACTTTTAGTTTGGCATTAGTTTTTTAAAACACTGAGAATTGTTGTCTATTTTTTTTAAACAAAATAATAATTATTCTAATTAATATATAATTAATAATTTTTTTAATTTAGCAGATTATTTTAACACGTTGATTTAGAGGTGTGATGCTGCCCACTCTGGCAGTCAAGAGGTTAACAGTCAATAGACTGATTTTTGAAATTGTAGAATGTTGCTGTTTTGTGGATAATTGGGAAGTGCTGTCTCACATAACAGCACAATATTTTGACAGATGGATTTAGAGTCCAAAGCAACAATTTTTAGCTGAACGGGCAGTGAAGACTTTTTTTTTTTTTTAAATGAACATATGTCCGCACCTGTGTACTTGCAGGTGGATCTACCTCCTTGATACCAGGTTTTGGGGAAACTCAGTCTTGCAGGCTGTCTCCCCTCCAGATGCAGTTTAGCTTAGGGGATCTCTCCCTCTTTTTAGCAAAGAGAGGCAGAGGGAGACGCTGTGCAACAAAGGGGTTGCAATGTGTGCAAAAAACAAAAGCCTTGAGTTGGCTCAGTGAAGCAAAAAAAGGCAGATAAAGAGGCTTCACTGTGGAAGCAACTGCCAGCCGCTTGGTATGTGGGAATCTGGAAGAATCAGCCTCGTTTCTAGCCAGATTTAATGAATTATTGCACTGCACTATGTAAGCTCACCCCCCCCACCCGCTATACTGATTTTGTATGTGTGTGTCCCTTTTTTTGTTTGTCCTTCAGATTTTTATTTAGTAGAGAGGTCGATTTTTTTTTTTTTTTTTTTTTAAATAAAACAAAAATCTTAACAATTCTTCTTGAAGTTTCAGTCATGTGATGTTTCACAAAATGTTTGCAGGTTGGTTTTTTTTCCCCACTCCCTGCTTGGGGATGTTTTGGATGATGGGTACTCAGTAAAAGAGACTTAATTCCCCCCTCCTCAGCTCTCACCTCTCTCATTTCTTTTCTTTTTTCTTCTGTACTCTTACCCTTTCTCACCCCCTCCCCCTTCTTTCACCTCCCTTTATCAGGGGGCTTGAGAAAACACAGAACTTGTTATATGGGGTCATCACATCCTTTGCAAGAGTAGAATTCTGAGTTTCCCAGCTACTGGAGAGGGGAAGCAGGGACCCCTATCCTCTATTGCTTGTTGTTTGGGGGGCCCTACCTAGGCATGGCTGCCCCTCTTAATAAGATCATTTCATTTGCTTTGCCTTAACCCTTTTGTATCCACTTTTGGTGTCTGTTTACTGGTACAGATATGGAATCCCTTAGATTGTTGTTAAGCACCTGATTTACCCATAGACTAGAGGTTTAGCCTTCAAAATAAATCTTACAGACAGACTATCTATCTATCTATCTATCTATCTATCTATCTATCTATCTATCTATGTATCATCTATTTATCTATCATTTAAATGACTTGTAGATTGGCAAAATCATACATATAGCACTGACACGAGAGTTCCCAGAATCCTTTGGAATACTAATTGTTTAGGTTGAAAGGGAAACCATTTTACAGAGTTATATATATGAACGTTTATAAAATATATGTTGTGTATAGCATATGGATATTCTGCTTTCTGTTCCTACCTTTCTTTATATGTTTCTAAGACATTTGTTTCTTTGAAGCATTTCTAAAGACATTGGCTCACATTGACCATGAACCTTCTAGTCTCTGACCAAAGACAAGAGCCCCTCTTACTGTGATAAAAAGGTGTTATCATTACGCTATATTCTGGTTAGGAACTTTAGTGCCCATACTTGTAAAATTCAAATTATTACTATTATTATTTTTTTAAATATATATGTATTGATCTTACATCACTTGGCATTCAGGACAGTCAGCTAATAGGAATAAATGTAAACATTCAGGTGATTGGGGAGAGACTGGTGATTCTTGTTGCATCAAAACCTACTCTTACCTTGCGTTCACTCAGCTCTTGCCTTGCCTTCCACGCTGGGCTCTTTGGCCTATCAAGATGTTACCAAGTTGTTGTTAATTGCCCTGACTTGCGCTGTACACCGAAGAAATGGAAGCAGACGGCTTTGTTCCCCTGTGTAACAGGATAATACATGCTCTTTTGCTCAGCATCTGGCACGCCTCGCTGGTTAAGGGGAGATGCGGCCCCCAGGAACAACACAGATAAGGAGGTGAACGGGGAGAAAGTGCCAATCAAAAGAATTCAAATAACAAAGACATTTTATAGAAAGTACTCCCTGGCAGGCAAGGGTTAAGTGATGGGGGTATTCAGCCTTTTTCTTAAAGTCTAACAAGGATTTTGGATTTATAACTTTACGAGCTCAAGGTTCCAGGTGTTGGTAAACAGTATACCTGTGTGTTTATTGTAAAAAGGATTTATTCTCAGTATTTAGCTGACCATCTTATTAGGTTTCCTAGGTACTGTGTAGCAGGAAATTCTTGTGCTTCTGGGTCATTAATTGCATTATATATTTTTCATTTCGATCTGTGAGAGACACTAAATGAAAGTTAACTTAATTGATATCTATTATTCGGGTAATCCATAAGTGATTGCTGCACCCTATAATTGTTTAAACTGCTTTATTCTGAGGTCACCAATGCTGGACAACTTGGAGTGCATTTTAAGAGCAGAATAAAGAGGGTCAGAATATTAAAATGACCATAGGATGGAGCAGCCAATAAATGGATAGCCATTAGGTGAGATTAAAGAGGCAGTCTACACCAAAATTGTTATTGTTTAAAATATATATAACACCTTTACTACCCATTCCCTAGCTTTGCACAACCAACATTGTTATATTAATATCCTTTATAACATTTAAACCTCTAAATGTCTGCCTGTTTCTAAGCCACTAAAGACAGCCTCGTATCACATGCTTTTTATTATAAGCTTTTCACAAGAGACTGCTAATTCATGTGTGCCGTATAGATAACATTGTGCTCACCCCCGTGGAGTTGTGGCTGACACTGCACTGATTGGCTAAAATGTAAGTCAATAGATAATAAATAAATAGCCATGTGATGGGGCAGTCAAAAGAGGCTTAGATACAAGGTAATCACAGAGGTAAAAAGTGTATTAATATAACCGTGTTGGTTATGCAAAACTGGGGAATGGGTAATAAAGGGATTATATATCTTTTTAAACAATAACATTTTTAAAGTAGACTGTCCCTTTAAGTTATCTTTCTAGTTGAGTGTCTCTTTAACCTCAGCAAACTGATTATTTGTATGACTAGATAATCAAGTTAGATAGAGGTAAAATGAATCATGTGTTCCTTGCAGGGGAAGACCAGACATCCAATGGACTAACCTTGACCCAATTCAGTTAATGGAAGAGTTGGGCCAGTTTACCAGTTTGGATGGCTTCAAAGACATGCTGGACAAGGCAGACGTTGGACAAGCATATATGGAACGGCCGTGTCTTGACCCCTTTAATCCTGAATGCCCTGAAAGTTCTCCAAACCAGAAGACAAAAAAGGTGAATTATCCTAACGTACATTATGATGTATATATTACAGTAGACATCTTCTGCTTTGTTCCCCACTATCATCTATATGTGTAAATGGGCTGACGGTGTCCTATAGTAGAGTATAAGTAGACTGGAGCCTATAATTGTCTTCTTAGTCACAGTAATTATGTTTTTGTACACAGTTAAATGCATTGAGCTTTTGCAGAATAAAGAATGGGGTATTTCCTCTAAAATTGATGTATTTTTTTAAATTTAATTTGTATTAAATACAATTTTATTTGTTTCCTCCTCTAGAACCCAGACATCCCTTCTACACTTCGTAATGGCTGTTATGGTTTCTCCAAGAAATTCATGTATTGGCAGAAGGAACTGATACTGGGAGGAATGGTGAAAGGAACAAAAGGCGATCTCAAGAGGTAGGATGCACCCAGCTCTTTAATAATTAGATGGATAGGAATAAAAAAAAAAAAAAGAATTTATTCAAAAATAAAAATAAATTGTAAAATACATTTTGAGGAACATTAAAGCAACACTCTAAATTAAATATTAAGTCTTATATGTTATGTCATTTTTGCTTTGAATAGCTGTAGCTATGTTTAAACCTTGCAAAAATGTTAAACAAATTGAAGTTCCAGAGCAGAACACGGTCTCTGAGCCAATCAGGTGTGGTAGTCACATGTAGGTTCCAATGACATGCCGCGTCCTGCTCAGGAACAGCAGTGCTTAGGGCCCTTTTGCAGGGGATAATCATGTAGTAAGGTAGAGTCAGTAATACATTAATGACATGCTCTAGTGATTTTTGCATTTGAATCTGCCTTTACTATTAGAATTATATGCTGTTCTCCTTGAGGTTCTGATAGTAATTACCGGTATCTGCTTTCTTTAGTGCTGAAGCTCTCCAGACCATGTACCTCCTGATGAGTCCAGGGCAGCTTTATGAACATTTTAAAGATGATTATGAGATTCATGATATCAACTGGAATGAAGAGAAGGCTTCTGCGATTCTGGAGTCCTGGCAGCGAAAGTTTGTGGAGGTAATTAATAGAAGAAAGTTCTGTGAATGCTGAAGTCCTTCTAGATGAGGCTGGAATTTAAATAAGGCTAAATTACAGGTTATAAAGAGATGCCCTTTGGTATCTTATCGTCTAGAAATGTATTATTTTAAACAAAATTACAGTAAATAAACATTTATTTTTGAAAATCTAGAATATGCTTATTGGATTATATGATTGATATCTGTTAAGGTTAATGTTGGTGCTATTTGGAATGTTGGCAGTGATTCATGAATCAATATTTAATTGCAACCACATTACTAAAAGCTATAATTAGAAATAAGATGGAAGCAAACTCTAAAAATGTATATTGGGAAGTGTGTACCTGTATACAACTGGTCCTTAAGGACTGATTGCTCACTGGCTGATCAGCAAAACTCCCAGTGCATTATATGCATACAGTGACACTCCTCACAAGCATAAAACAATAGGAACATTATTTTTTTATTTAAAAACACTAATACATTTTAAAATATTTTTTTTATGCTCAAAGACAAAAGGGTTATAGTTTTGTGTAGCATCTTACAGTTAGATAATACAGGGCAGATTGTGACATGTAGTGGCCAGTTATATTCAGGGGGATTGTTGTAAACAGTGCAAAGGGAATTTCAGCAGTAATGGGTGGGGGTGGGTAGTTTTCCTGATTCTCTTTCTGAGCTGAACCTTCTCCAGAGACCAGGTGACCTCAACCAACCTTTGCCCTATATGACCTTCAGCATCTGCAGCCATCACTCTTTGTTGTCAGGGACTCAGGGATTGGAGATTTTGTGGGGGGAAAAAGGTAGAAAAGAGGTGAAAAGGGAAAGAGAATGTGTTGAATTCAGCTGTATAGCCCGATACCCAGATAACAGCAATAAAACCTCCCATTAATGGCCGATCCCAGCATGAACTCTAATCTCCTTCCCCTGCGCTGAAAGACCTCATAGAATAGGAACTGCCTACAGACATACCTGTCATCCATTTAATTCCAGCGTCCTGGAGGTTTAAACAGAAATTGTCTGTTTAGATGGTTCATTTAAGGACTAATGAAGAGTTTTCACTGCTAAAAGTGAGTGAAGGAAAATGTTGAAGCAACTTCTTCCTATCTCTCTAGTGCAAGTGGGAGACTGTATATTTAGACTCAATTAAACCAACATTACTATCAGTTTTTATATGTGCAAAGTATATGTCAGCAGTTAAACATGTTCAAATCAAATATTTTAAAAGCATTTAAAGCTGAAATTATTTTGCACACACTCTCCTTCAAAAGTTTCTTGAATATGGTTTATCTTATCTCTTTCATGACCAGTTAAAGTCAGATATAAATTAGTTCTTATACCTGTCAAGCAATCTCTGTGTAGAATGTTGCAGAATCCTGTAGGATACACCCATATAGTCTGTCCTGGACAGTTAAAAAACCAAAACAAACAAGTTAAACAGGCACTAAAGTCAAAATGAAAGTTACCTTATTCAGAGAGATTATGCAATTTATAAAACAAACAAACACAAAATAACATTCTGATTGACTTATATTATCAGACTTACTTATTTCTCTTTATATTCTTTGTTGACTTTAGTGTCCATTTAAATTAAATGAACAAGGGTCAACATAAATAAAGAAGGTTCATTACAATGTTTTGTTTCTATGCATAATTAAATGATTTATATATTAATGACCCCCTTATTTCTCACACAATATTCTCTTCTCCTCAGCAAGCTCAGCAGTCAATCCCACAAAACTCATCCCAGGATATTCACGCATTCTCCACCACCACCCTGAATGACATTATGAAGTCTTTCTCCGACATCAGTGCCATCAGAGTGGCCGGCGGATATTTGCTGATGGTACAGTATATATTTGTTGTTATGAAGCTAGCGATCAGAAACTTTAATCCTCCCATAAGTATTCATATTTAGAACTAATTGACCCCACTGAAGGTAATGATACAACGTAGAGCAATACGGTTGACATGTTTTTTTAGGGTGGGCAACCCTTACATCTGATAAACTCTACTCAAAATAACTACTTTTTTATACTTTATAAATTCTAACTATTAATAATTTCAACCTATGATTAGAATCTGTAAACACAAATTAACCCTGTAGAAACAGTGGCACAGGGAACAGTAATTGACCATCTAAATGTTACATGTAATAAAGTAACATGGAATTACACTTGCAGTGTGATTATATATGAATGTTTTCTTGCAGTTGGCTTATGCTTGCGTCACAATGCTGCGGTGGGACTGCTCTAAGTCTCAAGGGGCGGTGGGACTGGCTGGTGTCCTCCTTGTGGCACTTTCTGTGGCATCAGGTCTTGGACTTTGCTCTCTTCTGGGTATCTCCTTCAATGCAGCTACTACTCAGGTATGGCACTTGTTCTTGGCAGACAAAAGTTATATAGTGCACCAGTTTAGCACAATGGTTTGCAAAGTGTTTCCTTTCCCTTCTCTGCAGGTCCTGCCTTTCCTTGCCCTTGGTATTGGCGTAGACGACATGTTCCTGCTCGCACACGCATTTACAGAAACCAGCTTGAGTACCCCCTTTAAGGTGAGCAGGATCAGGCGCCCTGTTGTACATTATGCTTGTTTTCAAAGATTTGATTGCACTGCCGGTAAAATAAAGCAGATCATATTTTAAAATGTTTGTTTCTTTCTGCACTTGTAATAGGAGAGGACAGGTGAATGTCTGAGACGCACAGGCACCAGCGTGGCACTGACATCTATCAATAACATGGTAGCTTTCTTCCTGGCTGCGTTAGTGCCCATCCCTGCCCTGCGGGCGTTCTCTCTGCAGGTAAGGCTGCCATATTTCATCAGAACTAATATACTTAAGGGGGATTTCTTTAACTCCTTTTAAACCCTTATGATACACAATGCTTTGCAGCAGTCACAGGGAAGCATAAGGTTGAAGGATAGACACTATTTATAATAGATACACAGACACTTCTCCTGCTGGTGTGGGAGGTCCACTGTGTGATACTAGAACATATGCTGTCAGTTAGGATCGTTCATCTCCATCCACCAGTCTCATACTCATTCACTGACCCTGAGGGGCAGTGAAAGGTAAAACCAGCAGAAATAGGCCTGGTGTGGGGGCGGTCTGCTCAGGTGAAAGAAGTACAAAGGCCTGACATCCATTTATACGTCACCTCGGGGACTGACGGGGGGGGGTAGGGGGCACAAATCTCTACCCAACTCTATGGGGGGTCTTTGTGATAAGGTTGGAAAGTATTTACAGTGACATGCAGAGATAGATAACCTATGGACATAGTGCAGAGCAGGAATTTAAACCAGTTTACCACTTTAAGGGGCATGAAAGTATTTTTTTTAATACATATCAGCAGTCAAACACTGCATTGCACAATATCTGCATAGAAAACATATGTACACAAGTGTTTAAAACTGTCTTTTAGCAATTTTTTTGCTTTTCAGGGACATAACTATTGATAAGTTTCTTACTTTTGTATCTATATTTACTTATTTGATGTGGCAATTTAAGGACAAATATAAATGCACTGATGAAACAATCACTACTTAGAATACTGCAGGCTCAGGGTTTTCTATGATCTATGAAGATTCCTTAACTGTTTGGTTTTTTTAACACAGAATAATACCCGGGCAGTCAGCAGGACATAACTCCCTTCCTTTTTGTTTCATGTAGGCTGCCGTAGTTGTTGTGTTCAACTTTGCAATGGTGCTATTAATATTTCCTGCCATCTTGAGCCTGGATCTTCACCGAAGGGAGGATCAGAGACTGGACATTCTCTGTTGTTTCTACAGGTAGATATTCCTATAGTATCTTCTCGTTGTTCTAAAACAATACATGGCATTGATAAATGTACTAGTGTAAATGTCTGATTTTGTTGAACTTCTATTTGATAAATCTTTTCAATAATTTATTTATTTATTTATTTATGAAGCCCATGCTCATCCCGAGTCATCCAGATCCAGCCTCAAGAGTTTGCTGATGCCAACGATAACCACACTTATCACCCCTCATCATATGGAAATCCCACCATCACAACCAGCACCCATATAACCACCACTGTCCAGGCCTTCACCCAGTGTGACCCATCAGGCCACCACATTGTAACCATCCTGCCTCCCACCTCTCAGATCTCAACTTCCCCATCTGTTATTGTGCCTACGGCGGATCCTCTGGGCTCTCAAGTATTCACTTCCTCCAGCTCCACTCGGGATCTACTGGCTCAGCTAGATGAAAACAAAGGAAGGAGAGAATGTGTTCCGCTGCCCTTTCTAAAATGGAGCCTCTCTGACTTTGCTAGGGAGAAGTATGCCCCATTGCTTCTCAAAGCAGAAACCAAGGTAATTGCTATGACCATACTGGAGGAGATGTGTCACATGTGCCAAGTCAGTGTTAATAACATTTCATCCTGTTACTTACATTGTAATGTTTATTTACAGGGTATTGTTGTGGCTCTCTTCATGGCTCTATTGGGTCTTGGGCTATATGGTACCACCATGGTCCATGATGGGCTCTACCTGACAGACATCATCCCTAGAGAAACCAAGGAATACAACTTCATTTCAGCCCAGTTCAAGTACTTCTCTTTTTACAACATGTTCATTGTTACCAAGGGAGGGTTTGATTATCCCAAAGCCCAGGAGTCTCTGTATGACCTTCATGAGGCCTTTGACTCTGTCAAGTATGTTGTGCGTGAAGAGGAACGGGAATTGCCAAAAATGTGGCTTCACTATTTTCAGGACTGGCTGAGAGGTGAGTCTAATTAGTGTTTAATTTAATTACTGTTGTACTGACTTGGGTATCTACGTTTCTCTTGCTAAGGAAAAACGGACTCTTCAAAATTACTTGACTTTATTTTTGAGGTGGTAGACTCAGACAAACATCCTTCTCCCTTTTTAGGGATCTCTGGTTTGGCAACATTCAATCTTGTCTGATTCAATCTCCCCATAGAGAAAATTCCGGTGGTCTATCAGCACTGCCAATACGCTTCAGTTCAATAACATTTTCAAATAGTTCTTGAACAACCATATTTATTTTGGAGTGTAGACTTGATGGTCTGGGTTCCAACAGTTTTGCTTTGAAAATTAAGAGATCTGACTTTTAAAATAGCCACGTGAGCAAAAATATGCAAAAATTCCATAAATCTTAACTCGGAATAAAAGAAAACACACAAGCTAAAATAAAACCATGAGACAGAATATGATCTTTGTACATATTATTTACAGTTGACATCTGTGTATGTTTGCAGGTTGCTGTCAAGTCTTTAGATTAGTGAAGTGGAACCTATGTATGCAATGTATTTATTGGTCTTGAGAGCACCTAGTGTTTGGTTTACTTTAATAACTTACAAAGTAATAGCACAGATTGATGATGCAGAACTATATAAACATGTCCGAAATTTAGAAAATGTTCCTTTGTTTCCTCTATTCACCTCATTTTCTTTATGTTGTTTTAGGTCTGCAGGCAGCTTTTGACAAGGATTGGGAGTCAGGTCACATCACTCGCGAGAATTACAAGAATGGAACAGAGGACGGCATACTGGCATACAAACTGCTTATTCAGACTGGGAACAAGAAAGAACCCTTTAATTTCAACCAGGTGTGTAGCCTGTGTACACGTAGCAACTTGAGGAATCAATACAAAACATTACAATATACAGGTTTTTAATATAGGTTTCTCTGGAGCCAACTGCTGCAGATAAATACACATATATATATATATATATATATATATATATATATATATATATATATATATATATATATATATATATATATATATATATATATAAATAGGATATCTTGTAAAATGTTATGGTACGGTTATGAGCACCTGTGTACAGCCTCAGTTTATTCTACAACCACCTTACCTTGCATTTAAATATATACACAGTCATATGCATACAAATCTTGCTGCTGTCAGTAACATGCTTATGTTTTGACGTTTTCTCTTGGACAGTTGACAAGCCGGAGATTGGTGGATGAGAAGGGATTTATCCCACAAGATGCTTTCTACATCTATTTGACTGTCTGGGTCAGCAATGACCCACTGGGCTATGCCGCGTCCCAGGCAAATATCTACCCTCAGCCACCTGAATGGATACACGACAGATATGATACCACTGGAGAGAACTTGAGAAGTAAGTTATAGTGTTCTGGCACTAAATGTGCAGAATCTATTATCACAAATTCTCACTTCTCATTAAATAGTAAACTATAACTTGACATCTGTGCTTAGAGGTAGATTAACTTAGATCACTATAGAATTAGATTATTTTAGTTACCCTCTGCTTTTTTTTTTTTACAGTCCCAGCTTCAGAACCCATTGAGTTTGCCCAATTCCCATTTTACCTAAACGGCCTTCGCCAGACATCAGATTTCATTGAGGCCATTGAGAGTGTGCGCTCTGTGTGTGATGAGTTCGCCAAGCAAGGAGTCTACAGTTACCCAAGTGGATACCCCTTCCTTTTTTGGGAGCAGTACATTGGACTACGGCATTGGTTTCTGTTGGCCATCAGCATTGTGCTTGCATGCACATTCTTCGTTTGTGCCATCCTTCTTCTTAACCCCTGGACTGCTGGCATCATTGTAAGTATTGGCTTTGAAGTATTAAAGTTACTGCTGTGCACCAGTTGTTGCACCTAGTGATGATGTTGAATGATAATTGAAATACCAGTAGAGTGAAATGTTTAAAGGATCACTAAACACAGTAGAATAGCATAAGCAATACATGCATAATAAAAAGACAATGCAAAAACTCTTAGTTTGAATTTTTCATGAACAGTAGATTTTTTTCTGATACATTTCAAAATTGGTTTTATTTTACTTCCCTCTGTCTCATATGACAGCCATCAGCTAATCACAAATTGCATATATGTTCTGTGAATCTTGAACATGTTCAGTAAGAGCTGGTGCTTCAAAAAGTGTGCATATAAAACAGACTATGCACTTTTAGATAATGGAAGTGAATTAGAAAGTTGTTTCAAATTGTGAATCATGATAGTTTAATTGTGACTTTAGTTGTCCTTTAATATGTGTTCTTTTTGACAATAGGTATTCATCCTTGCCATGATGACAGTAGAACTGTTTGGGATCATGGGTCTTATCGGCATTAAACTTAGTGCCATCCCTGTGGTGATACTCATCGCATCTGTAGGAATTGGCGTGGAATTCACCGTCCATGTAGCCTTGGTAAGTGACCTTTAAATGACACCTAGATCACTCTTTTTTAGAACCATCTTTTTGTAACTAGCTTGTTAATAGCCAACAGTATATAACAACTATATACGGAATATTCTAGAAATATTTCACTATGTAGATGGAAAAGCTTCAACGCTTTTTTCTTCTTTCTATAGGGATTTCTCACAGCTATTGGAGACCGGAACCAGCGCTCAGTCCTTGCCCTTGAGCACATGTTTGCTCCGGTTCTGGATGGCGCCATTTCTACTCTTCTTGGGGTGCTTATGCTTGCTGGATCCGAATTTGACTTCATTTTAAGGTATGAGACCAGATTTAAAACCATGTCTCAGTTTGTATATTTTTACCTGTATTCTAATCTTCATAACTCCCACACACTGAATATTAAGCCACCATTCATGCGTTTGCCAAACAGATGGGAATATATGTAACTCTGCTTTAAATAGGATGGTTAGGAAATCAGAAGACTCCCGAGATTATTTGCATCTGTTCTATAAGGAAAGGTGTCTTATTTGTTTCTAGCTAAGCTAGTGTCACTAACTATATTGTATTACTCTTTAATTAAATCCTCTACTACAAGCCATCCCAGGGGATTTTTAGTTTGTGAAATTCAGATTCCTTCTTAGGCAGTGAAGGAGTTACAGCAATTATTTAAAATATAAAGAACCACAGCCCTTTGACGCAATTTGTGCTTTGAGTGATTCCTGGGTCGTAAGCTGAGCTTGGGAGGGATGATAGTCTATGTGCTGTTTAAGAGACACAGTTTCTGAATCCCTTCCAAGCCCATTCCTTTCAACGTGGGAGGTCCTGTTTAGCGGAGGAGGGAGGAGGGAGGAAGGCAAGTCCTGGCTGATCAGGAAATAGCAGAGCTATCCCTCATGTAAACAGACGTTCTGTGCAGAGTTTGTTATAAACAGCTGAACTAGTTCAGAGATCTGACACCACCCCCAACCCCCAGGCCTGCGCCTGTGCCCCCTCCTAAACTAAACACTCAATGGGAGAGATTATAGGACCTAACATAAACATCACATCTTGCTTACAAGCATGATACTGGGTCACAGCTTGGCATTTAGTCCAGTTAACCCCTTCACCTTTCAAATCAAGGATAATTTTGGGGTCCTTTTATGTCCTTGTTTAAACCCTAGGCTATCAGACAGGGCTGCAGGGAAGGCATTACCCACCCTTAGGAATTATTAGATAAACGGGTTTATCAACCAATCATAACAGGTGACCCAGTTGTGCTCACATGAGCTCTGTTTTTAATGCTCTGCCAAGGACTCTCACTCTCCCTTCACCTCTCCATCCATCCTGTGCTCTGTTACAGCTTCCAAGTTTCACCCATCCCCCTTCCTCCTCAGGGTCAGAATGAAGGTTTAATGGATGAATGGGAAGGAGGGGAAAGTTCAGGAAACAGGGCACCCGCTCTGATAGACACAGAGACCCAGGGGGCAGAGTACTAATGTCTCACCTGAAGCCTTTCTAATCTGGAAACACAACTCACATGGAGTGTCCCCTTAACTCAGCTTAGCCTGTTTATTGTCAGAGCTCTCCCTAAGACTACATCATCTTGTGAGCTTTAGTTAGTTAACGTGAACTTGAAAGTTAAAATCAGCTGAACAAAAATAATATAAATATTTCATAGACCAATTAATCCGCTCACCCACCCTCTTAATAACCACTTCATCAGGGGGGTAATTCCATGTAGATGCCACCCTTTGCACCCCAACATTTTAAAAGTAGTGCTTGAAAAAGTCTTAAAGCCTAAGAAGAGCTTTTAAGTTAGTGAGCAAGTAAACCCAAACGATTCTGACTCCTTTTCCATCAGATTCTGGCAACACATAAATGTTTATTTGCATATTTACCTTAATGCTTGTCTCTCTATCTCGGCAGGTATTTCTTTGCAGTATTGACTATTCTTACCATACTGGGGCTGCTAAACGGATTGGTCTTGCTCCCTGTTCTGTTATCCCTTATTGGACCCCCAGCTGAGGTAATTCACTAGTCTGCACTTTCTTCTGTTGGTGCATAGATGTGGGTAATTAAGTTAAATTTATATTTTATGCTGTCTACAACTGTATTCAAATATATATTTCCCACCCCCCAGGTGACACCCACAGATAATGGAAGCCGTCTCCCTACTCCATCTCCCGAGACCCTCCCACCACCTCTCAATCACCATTCCTTCTTTATGAGGCACAAAGCTAAGAACCAAGGTGGCTTCAGTGACCCAGAGGACTCTTCCGAATATTATTCTGAGACAACCACGTCAGTAATGGACGAAGACGATCCCCAGTTGTATGAACGCAGCCCATATATCATTCCCCCAAAACCTTCACACATTCTACTAGAGGCCAGCAAGAGCCCTTCATACCCAAAAATCATGGTAAGTCCCTGAGACACAATCTCTTAACCCTCTCTTACATACATCTATATAAATAACTCAATGTTATTCTGTTTTCTGACCTGTTACATTAAAATCAGTCAAACAAAGCAGTGGCATTATCTGTCTCTGCTAATACACTAACTAGATTCCTTTATGAAGGGTGGGGTGGTGTTGTAAGCTAAGAGTAGTTTGCTTACTCCAGGCAGATTATGGATGGAACAAAAAATCTTATAATGGAACATTCTAAGAAAAAAAAAATGTGTTTCAAAACTGCTATAAATACAACACAATTCAAGCCACAAGTCAATATAACAAAGTGTGTGTGTGTGTATATATATATGTATGTGTGTGTGTGTCTTCTTCAATGGTGGAGAAGAACCCACTTCTGCAAGTACGAAACGCAAATGGGGAATACAAATAACTGACATATATGAAATGCCCTCTTTTAGAAACATAGAAAAATGTTTACCACAGTGTCCCTTTAATGTGTAATTAAATACCAGAATTACACTTACCTGCTCACTTGTTTAGTCTTCTAGGGAGATTTACACATGTTCAGAATTGTATATATTTTAAAGAACACCAGGTTTTATCTGTATTGCTCATATAGCAAACCCTCTTTGATGCTTTTTGTGATTTATTATATGAAGTTTGCTTCTGGTCTGAGTCATTTGTATACCTTATCTATCACAGTTGGTGAAAACCTGCAAAGGAAATCAAGAGGAACCAGCAAAGAAGGATCCTCAGGACTGTAATAAAAATGAGGAGCGTATTTCCACTGACACATACCGGAGTAGCTGCCAAAAAGACTTTCAGGAACCAAGAGAACGGTGGAGACAGGAGGCTACAAGGACTAACAAGCCTCCCCTCTCTAGCGCTCAGCACAACAGTAGGGCTCAGAGCCACAGGACTGTACCTCCAGCCTATTGTGCTACGTTGCCTAATGGGTCAGTTACAACAGTAACAGCTACAGCCTCAGTGACTGTTGCCGTGCTCCCCGTTCTGCCAGGAGCAGTACAGGCTTACAGCCATGAGGGTTATGAGGACAATGAAAAAGACTGTGTGGATAACAGATTTATGTGGGCAAAAAGGAGAGCGAAGCCTCCTACTGAGATTTTTGAGCTGGAAGACTTGGAGCAAGACAGAAGGCAAAATGCCACCTCTGAAAAGCACTAGGACAGTGTCCCACATAATGGTAAATATCTGCTTATTTAACTGGAAAATGTGAACACACCTTTATCAGCAAAATATGAGATAATCTTCCTACAACTAGGTTACTTTACAACTTTGATGAAGGGGGTTAAGCACACGGTTAAAGTCTGCTCTACAGCAGCAATGCACTACTGGAATCTAGCTGACACATCTCATGAGCCAGTGAAAAGAGGCATATGTGTAGCCACTAATCACCAGCTAGCTCCCAGTATTACATTTCTGCTCCTAAGCCTACATAAATTTGGTAAATTTGACAACAAAAGTACATATAAATTAAAAAGCCTCTTAAAATTGCTTGCTCTGTCTGAATTGTGAAAGCTTATTTTTTTACTTTCTTGTCTCTTTAAATGCCCCTTTAACCTTTTTTTGGAGGGGAAAACCCCATCAGTGACACTTTTTTGACATTTTTATTAGCTGCTAACTGATTTTTTTTTAGTACAGTATTCTGTTTTTGTGTGTGCCACATTTATATTGTTTCAGGGTATCTTATCCTTTTAATACTTTTGTAACAAGTGGGGGCCATACACTAAAAGGATTTTATTAGTTTGTAAAATAAATAAGCAAAAAAAATAATAATCAGTGAATCTAAACTTTTATTGTTTTTTATTGTTTTACAGTTGAAATTCTAAGGAACCCGCTCTTCAACAAGCTAATATCCCTGTACAGAACCCCTCCAACAGAATCGTCTAAAAGAAAATAAAGAATACTAATTGTGATAATATTAATATTTTATATCTAAAAAATTAGAGACTTTGTTCATATTATATATTTTAATATAAAAATTGAAGCAAAAAAAAAACAAACAAAAAAAACAAACAAAACATTTAAAAGGCTGATAATCTTGTACTGTAAATTTGGGGATGTTCCTGGATACTGCGTCAGAATATCCCCATATGAAAGAAAAAAATAATTATGTAAACCGCAAACCGGACTAAAACAATTTTGCTGCTATTAATTAACCTCTCCGGTGCTGGAGTGTTTGAGAAAAATACAAGGGCGAAGATAATTTCTTTTCACCTGAGGCTTTTTAAAATGCAGTGTGCCTTTGTGTTTAGAAACTGGGATGTGTTATCTGTTATATCCAAGTGAAAGCAACAAGAATGTAGAATTATACAAGTCAGAGACGTTTCCATGCATATAAGTTAAAAGAAAAAAAGTCTTATTGCAGCGAGTGAATCTTTACTGTCACCCATGTTCAGAGAAATCTACTGCAATCTGTAAATTTGCCTTTTTTTGTATGTATGTTATGCACTTGGTTCCAAGTTCTCATAATCAAAATCATTTATATTACACATACGTAATCTAATTGCCCTTTGGACATAGTATTGCATTTCCATAATGAGTTGCATTCAATTGCATCTATGCAAATTACAAATGTTCTTATGGTTACATAGTACATTCTATAATGTTCATCTGTTTAGGAAGCACATTTTTACTCAGTCAGAACTTGTGAATTTGTAAGCTAATTTAAAGCAAAATGTAGGGAAGTTATTTTTTTTACATTTTTTTATATTATAACACTATTGTTTAATTCTTTGTTAGAAGTTATAACAGAAACCTTAAAATCTATGGGTAAATGATTTGAAATTAGTCGGATCGTTTCCTGGATTTGAGCCGATTTCTATAATTTAAGCCACAAGCACTACAGATCTATTACAATATGTCTCATTAACCCCTTTAATGCTATCACTACCATAAAGCCAAACATTGAAGAGGTTAATGTCCTTCACCCTATATTAGCTGTGAAAAAAGTTAACCCTTTTATCCCCTGTCCCTTTAGGACATTTATATAATTGTCCCTTTAAAGGGATACACACAGTATTTGTGTTGTTTTTATTTTATTAATAATATAATTATTATTATTATTATTAGTGTGTTGTATATTTGTGTTTGTTTTGCAATGGCAGCTTCTCTAACGTGTTAAATATAAAATAATTAAGCTCTATTCTGCTGCTGGAGCGTGTGGAGCACAGCTCAGCACACATAAAATTGCTATATAATGCCGCGCAGGCTCCAGCAGCAGATAGAGGGTCTGTGTGTGTTTCTATGTTTGTTTTGTGGATTAAAGCTTGGTACAAAATGTCACTGTACTATATAAATTATTTATATTAAAAGAACAAAGTTTTATTTTTGTAGTTTGTACAGGAAGTAGCCATTCAACTGAAGTTTTATTTTTAAAGAGTAAAATATATATTATATATAAATCTATCTTGGTTGTCCTGTTTTATTTTGCTTTTTTTAAATTAATATTGTGAAACGCGTAATGGTGATGATAGCATGGGGTGACCAGATCTGAGGGGGAAAAAAGAGACACCTTCAACAATGCCACTTAACATGCTAAAAAATAAAAAAATAAATTATTAGACTACATTTTGGTTGTGGCATTTCAAACCAATTATTTTAAATTGAATAATGAATGCAAAAAATAGCTGACACTATTATCTCTGTGTATATATATATATATATATATATATATATATATATATATATATATATAGTATATATATATATATATATATATATATATATATATATATATATATATATATAGTATATATATATATATATATATATATATATATATATATATATATATAGTATATATATATATATATATATATATATATATATATATATATATATATATATATATATATATATATATATATACCAAAATCACATGCAACATTGGTGAAATCATACAGATGACAATATGTACCACAAATAAACAACTGTAATTCCTATCAGTTGTAATTGGTGAATTTTTAAGTTGGTTGGGCAGAAGACTACATCTATGTATGGCTCTCTTTATTTTATATTCTCTACCTCTCACACACCCTATTACATTTGTGATATAGATAGGATATTCATAACAGATACCCCTTCACAATAAAATACATCAGTAGTTATTAACCATTAACTCACAGAGTAATCTCTATGGTGTTTAGCACTTTCTCTGATTTTCAACTCTCTAATGTCCATCTGCCCTCTGATGCTCATTGATGTCTCTGCAGATCAATTCTGTCTCTGCTGCTCAACTCTCTCTTTGCTCACAATCCACTGGCACCCACTCTCAGATGCTACCAAAAAGGTGTGCAGATGTCTCCCGCCTCCTATTACACAAGTCCACCTCCACAGCATGCTGGGAACTGTAGTTCCCTGGCTGCAGAGCTGCTAAGAGCAATAGATGCCAAAGTGTTGTGATGTACATAAAAACAATATCAGCTCAAGTTTTCCATATATATAATAATAAAATGAAGTAAGTAAACAGTCATGATAAAATAATGGAATAGTGCGTTATAAAAACAGGACAATCCCACTAAAAACCATGATGTCTAGTCACACTATGTTGCCTTGCCAAGCCCTAAGTCACACCAGCATGTTAAAGGGACATTCTCATGTACAAATGAGACTCATTTGTTAGAGCATGTACTATGTGTATTACTGTCCGTAACTAGCTATGGGGATCTCCCAATACTTTAGAAAAGATTAAAGGGACACTAAGCCCACATTGTTTTCTTTAAAGGGACACTGAACCCAATTTTTTTCTTTTGTGATTCAGATAGAGCATGCAATTTTAAGCAACGTTCTAATTTACTCCTATTATACAATGTTGTTCATTCTCTTGTTATGTTTATTTAAAAAGCAAGAATGTAAGTTTAGATGCCGGCCCATTTTTGGTGAACAACCTGGGTTGTCCTTGCTGATTGGACAGCACCAATGAACAAGTGCTGTCCATTGGCTGAACCAAAAATTTGCTGGTTCCTTAGCTTAGATGCCTTCTTTTTTAAATAAAGATAGCAAGAGTACGGGGAAAAAATAATTTGATAATAGGAGTAAACTAGAAAGTTGCTTAAAACTGCATGCTCTATCTGAATCATGAAAGACAAAATTTGGGTTTAGTGTCCCTTTAATGATTCAGATAGAGCATGCAATTTTAAGCAACTTTCTAATGTACTCATATTATCAAATTTTCTTCGTTCTCTTGTTATCTTTGTTAAAAAAGCAGGAATGTACAGTTTAGGAGCAGGCCCATTTTTGGTTCAGCACCTGGGTTATGCTTGCTTATTGGTTGGCTGAATTTAGTCACCAATAAGCAAGCACTATTCAGGGTGCTGAACCTAAAATGGGCAGGCTCCTAAGCTTTACATTCCTGCTTTTTAAATAAATAATTGTGATTGACCCTAATGGGGCGAATTTAATAAGCACTTAGTGAATTTGTACAATTGTTCACTGCCGTAAAATTAAACTAAAAAGCTCCAAAGGTCTCTTCATCAAGATATGAGAATTTGTTATTTTCATAAAAAAAAGGAATGATCTGTGATTGAATGTAACAGATCAAACACCTGGCAGTGTTTGGACAGGGGGTCTGCACTGAACAGGGGGCCCTTAGTTTCTCTCTTGGTTTTCCATGATGAACGAAACTAACAATGAGCAACACATAACACACACACTATAACATAATGTAAGTTCTGTTATACAAAAGTTGTATTTTCATGACTTCAACTAACATACGTTTAACCCTTGAAGCCTAACATTTACAAACATGTAATGCACTTCAGGGGACTTTACTATCACTTTAATAGATTTTTTACAGAACCTTATGCTTGTTTACATGCACAAACACGCACACATGCACTGTAATAATGACATACAAAGTCCCTGCAAAATGTGTGTGCAAACTAACATACAATAACTGCACAGTGTGCACACCCAAATAGCCCTTATACAGTTTAACACCCCTACACACAAATAGCCCCTAAACAGTGTAACCCACATAGCCCCTAAACAGTGTAACACCCCTGCACCCACATAGCCCCTAAACAGTATAACACCCATGCACACACATAGCCCCTAAACAATGTAACACCCCTGCACACAAATAGCACCTATAGAGTGTAACACCCCTACACACATAGCCCATATAAAATGTTACATCCTGACACACATAGCCCCTATACAGTGTAACACCTCTACACACATAGCCCCTATACAGTGTAACACCCCTACACACATATCCCCTATACAGTGTAACACCCCTACACACATAGCCCATATACAATGTAACACTCCTACACACATAGCCCCTATACAGTGTGACACACCTACACACATAGCCCCTATACAGTGTAACACCCTACACACATAGCCCCTATACAGTGTAACACCCCTACACACACATAGCCCCTAAACCGTGTAACACAGCACTCCTACACACATAGCCCATATACAGTGCAACACCCCTACACATAGCCCCTATACTGTGTAACAACCCTGCACATACATAGCCCCTATACAGTGTAATACCCCTACACACATAGCCCATATACAGTGTAACACCCCTACACACATAAACAATGTAACAGACCTACACACACATAGCCATATACCATGTAACACCCCTATACACATAGCCCCTATACAGTGTAACACCTCTACACACATAACCCCTATATAGTGTTACACCTCTACACACATAGCCCCTATACAGTGTAACACCTCTACACACATAGCCCCTATACAGTGTAAAACCCCTACACACAAAGCCCATATAGTGTTTAAAACCCCATACACACATAGCCCTATACAGTGTAACACCCCTACACACATAGCGCCTATTCAGTGTACCACCCCTACACACATAGCCCATATACAGTGTAACATCCCTACACACATAGCCCATATAGAGTGTAACACCCCTACACACAAATCATCCCTATACAGTGAAAAAAACACTACACATGTATCCCCTATATACAATGCAACACCCCTAACACATTGCCCCTATTCAGTGTAACACCTCCATACACACATAACCCCTATACAAAGTAACACCCAACACTCACATAGCCCTTATTTATACAGTGTAACACTCCTGCAAACTGATAGCCCATATACAGTGTAACACTCCTACACACATAGCCCATATACAATGTAACACCATACACACATAGCCCCTATAGAGTGTAACACCCCTACACACATAGCCCCTATAGAGTGTTACACCTCTACACACATACGCCTAGATTTAGAGTTCTGCGTTAGCCGTCAAAAGCAGCGTTAAGGGGTCCTAACGCTACTTTTGGCCGCCCGCTGGTATTTAGAGTCAGGCAGGAAAGGGTCTAACGCTCACTTTCAAGCCGCGACTTTTCCATACCGCAGATCCCCTTATGCCAATTGCGTATCCTATCTTTTCAATGGGATCTTCCTAACGCTGGTATTTAGAGTCTTGGCTGAAGTGAGCGGTAGAGCCTCTACCGACAAGACTCCTAACGCCCATGGAAAGGCTGTAGTTAAGAGCTTTATGGGCTAACGCCAGTATATAAAGCTCTTAACTACAGTGCTCTAAAGTACACTACCACCCATAAACTACCTATGTACCCCTAAACCGAGGTCCCCCCACATCGCCACCACTATAATAAATATTTTTAACCCCTAATCTGCCGACCGCACATCGCCGCCACCTACATTATACCTATGAACCCCTAATCTGCTGCCCCTAACATCGCCGACACCTACATAATATTTATTAACCCCTAATCTGCCCCCCCCAACGTCGCCGCCACCTAACTTCAAGTATTAACCCCTAATCTGCCGACCGGACCTCGCCGCTACTATAATAAATGTATTAACCCCTAAAGCTGCTGCCCCCCCCCGCTATCGCTGACACCTGCATTATATGCCGCTCCGGACACCGCCGCCACCTATATTATCCCTATGAACCCCTAATCTGCTGCCCCTAACACCGCCAACCCATATATTATATTTATTAACCCCTAATCTGCCCCCCCAACGTCGACGCTACCTTACCTACACTTATTAACCCCTAATATGCCCACCGGACCTCGCCGCCACTATAATAAATGTATTAACCCCTAAAGCTAAGTCTAACCCTAGCCCTAACACCCCCCTAAGTTAAATATAATTTTAATCTAACAAAATAAATTAACTGTTATTAACTAAAGTCTTCCTATTTAAAACTAAATACTTACCTGTAAAATAAACCCTAATATAGCTACAATATAACAAATAATTATATTGTAGCTATTTTAGGATTTATATTTATTTTACAGGCAACTTTGTATTTATTTTAACTAGGTACAATAGCTATTAAATAGTTATTAACTATTTCATAGCTACCTAGTTAAAATAATTACAAAATTACCTGTAAAATAAATCCTAACCTAAGTTACAATTAAACCTAACACTACACTATCATTAAATTAATTAAATAAATTAACTACCAATAACAACAATTAAATACAATTAAATAAACTAAACTAAATTACAAAAACAAACAAACACTAAATTACAGAAAATAAAAAAAGATTACAAGAATTTTAAACTAATTACACCTAATCTAAGCCCCCTAATAAAATAAAAAACCCAAAATAATAAAAGTCCCTACCCTATTCTACATTACAAAGTAATCAGCTCTTTTACCAGCCCTTAAAAGGGCTTTTTGCGGGGCATGCCCCAAAGTAATCAGCTCTTTTGCCTGTAAAAAAAAATACAACCCACCCCAACATTAAAACCCACCACCCACATACCCCTACTCTAACCCACCCAAACCCCCCCTTAAATAAACCTAACACTACCCCCCTGAAGATCTCCCTACCTTGAGTCGTCTTCACCCAGCTGGGCCGAAGTCTTCATCCGATGGGGCAGAAGAGGACATCCAGACCGGAAGAAGTCTTCATCCTATCCGGGCAGAAGAGGACATCCGGACCGGCAGACATCTTCATCCAAACGGCATCTTCTATCTTCATCCATCCGACGAGGAGCGGCTCCATCTTCAAGACCTCCGGCGTGGAACATCCTTCTTCACCGACGACTACCCGACGAATGAAGGTTCCTTTAAATGACGTCATCCAAGATGGCGTCCCTTGAATTCCGATTGGCTGATAGGATTCTATCAGCCAATCGGAATTAAGGTAGGAAAAATCAGATTGGTTGATTTAATCAGCCAATCAGATTGAAGTTCAATCCAATTGGCTGATTGGATGAGCCAATAGAATGCAAGGTCAATTCTATTGGCTCATCCAATCAGCAAATCGGATTGAACTTGAATCTGATTGGCTGATTGAATCAGCCAATCAGATTTTTCCTACCTTAATTCCGATTGGCTGATAGAATCCTATCAGCCAATCGGAATCCTATCAGCCAATCGGAATTCGAGGGACGCCATCTTCATCCATCATCGGATGGATGAAGATAGAAGATGCAGCTTGGATGAAGATGTCTGCCGGTCCGGATGTCCTCTTCTGCCCGGATAGGATGAAGACTTCTGCCGGTCTGGATGTCCTCTTCTGCCCCATCGGATGAAGACTTCGGCCCGGCAGGGTGAAGAAGACTCAAGGTAGGGAGATCTTCAGGGGGGTAGTGTTAGGTTTATTTAAGGGGGGTTTGGGTGGGTTAGGGTAGGGGTGTGTGGGTGGTGGGTTTTAAGTTGGGGGGGTTGTATTTTTTTTACAGGCAAAAGAGCTGATTACTTTGGGGCATGCCCCGCAAAAAGCCCTTTTAAGGGCTGGTAAAAGAGCTGATTACTTTGTAATGTAGAATAGGGTAGGGACTTTTATTATTTTTAATTTTTTTTAATTTTATTAGGGGGCTTAGATTAGGTGTAATTAGTTTAAAATTCTTGTATTCTTTTTTTATTTTCTGTAATTTAGTGTTTTTTTTTTGTAATTTAGTTTAGTTTATTTAATTGTATTTAATCATTGCTATTGGTAGTTAATTTATTTAATTAATTTAATGATAGTGTAGTGTTAGGTTTAATTGTAACTTAGGTTAGGATTTATTTTACAGGTAATTTTGTAATTATTTTAACTAGGTAGCTATTAAATAGTTAATAACTATTTAATGGCTATTGTACCTAGTTAAAATAAATACAAAGTTGCCTGTAAAATAAATATAAATCCTAAAATAGCTACAATATAATTATTCGTTATATTGTAGCTATATTCGGGTTTATTTTACAGGTAAGTATTTAGTTTTAAATAGGAAGACTTTAGTTAATAAGAGTTAATTTTTTAATTATATTTAATTTAGGGGGTGTTAGGGTTAGACTTAGCTTTAGGGGTTAATACATTTATTATAGTGGCGGCGAGGTCCGGTGGGCATATTAGGGGTTAATAAGTGTAGGTAAGGTAGCGTCGACGTTGGGGGGGCAGATTAGGGGTTAATAAATATAATATATGGGTTGGCGGTGTTAGGGGCAGCAGATTAGGGGTTCATAGGGATAATATAGGTGGCGGCGGTGTCCGGAGCGGCATATAATGCAGGTGTCAGCGATAGCGGGTGCGGCAGATTAGGGGTTAATAAGTGTAAGGTTAGGGGTGTTTAGACTTGGGGTTCATGTTAGGGTGTTAGGTGCAGACTTAGAGAGTGTTTCCCCATAGGAAATAATGGGGCTGCGTTGGGAGCTTAACGCTGCTTTTTTGCAGGTGTTAGGTTTTTTTTCAGCCCAAACTGCCCCATTGTTTCCTATGGGGGAATCGTGCACAAGCACGTTTTGCCAGCTTACCGCTACCGTAAGCAACGCTGGTATTGAGGGTTGAAGTGGCGGTAAATTCGGCTCAACGCACCCTTTTTGGAGCCTAACGCAGCCCTTCAGTCAACTCTCAATACCAGCATTGTTTGGAAGCAGCGGTAGGAAAAAAAGCTGCGTTAGCTACGCGGGTCTTTACCGACAAAACTCTAAATCTAGGCCATAGCCCCTACACAGTATAAAACCCCTACACACATGGCCCCTATACAGTGTAACACCTCTACAAACGTAGCCCCTATACAGTGTTACACCTCTACACACATAGCCCCTACACAGTATAAAACCCCTACACACATAGCCTTTATACAGTGTAACACCTCTACACACATAGCCCCTATACAGTGTTACACTGCTACACACAGAGCCCCTATACAGTGTAAAACCATTACACACATAGCCCCTATACAGTGTAACACCCCATAGACACATAGCCCCTATACAGTGTAACACCCCTACACACATAGCCCCTATACACATAGCCCAGATACAGTGTAACACCACTACATACAGCCCCTTTACAGTGTAACACCCCTACACACAAATCATCCCTATACAGTGAAAAAAACACTACACATGTATCCCCTATACAATGTAACACCCCTAACACATAACCTCTATTCAGTATAACACCTCCATAGACACATAACCCCTATACGAAGTAACACCCTACACTCACATAGCCCTTATTTATACAGTGTAACACCCCTACAAACTGATAGCCCATAAACAGTGTAACACTCCTACAAACTGATAGCCCATATACAGTGTAAAACTCTGAAACACAAAGCCCATATACAGTGTAACACCATACACACATAGCCCCTATACAGTGTAACACTGCTACACACATAGCCCATATACAGTGTAAAACCCCTACACACAAATCCCCTATACAGTGTAACACCCCATACACATAGCCCCTATACAGTGTAGCACACCTACACACATAGCCCAGATACAGTGTAACACCTCTACACACATAGCCACTATACAGTGTAACACAACTACACACATAGCCCCTATACAGTGTAAAACCCCTACACACAAATCATCCCTATACAGTGAAAAAAACACTACACATGTATCCCCTATACAATTTAACACCCCTAACACATAACCCCTATTCAGTGTAACACCTCCATAGACACATAACCCCTATACGAAGTAACACCCTACACTCACATAGCCCTTATTTATACAGTGTAACACCCCTACAAACTGATAGCCCATAAACAGTGTAACACTCCTACAAACTGATAACCCCTATACAGTGTAACACCCCTACACACATAGCCCATATACAGTGTAACACCTCTACACATATAGCCCCTATACAGTGTAACACCCCTACACACATAGCCCCTATACAGTGTAACACCCCTACACACATAGCCCATATACAATGTAACACTCCTACACACATAACCCCTATATAGTGTTACACCTCTACACATATAGCCCCTATACAGTGTAACACCCCTACACACATAGCCCCTATAACGTGTAATACCCCTACACACATAGCCCATATACAATGTAACACTCCTACACACATAGCCCCTATACAGTGTAACACCCCTACACACATAGCCCCTATACCGTGTAACACCCCTACACACATAGTCCATATACAATGTAACACTCCTACACACATAGCCCCTATACAGTGTAACACCCCTACACACATAGCCCCTATACAGTGTAACACCCCTACACACATAGCCCATATACAATGTAACACTCCTACACACATAACCCCTATAGAGTGTAATACCCCTACACACATAGCCCATATACAATGTAACACACCTACACACATAGCCCCTATACAGTTTAACACCCCTACACACATAGCCCATATACAATGTAACACACCTACACACATAGCCCCTATACAGTGTAATACCCCTACACACATAGCCCATATACAATATAACACCCCTACACACATAGCCCCTATACAGTGTAATACCCCTACACACATAGCTCATATACAATGTAACACACCTACACACATAGCCCATATACAATGTAACACACCTACACACATAGCCCATATACAATGTAACACAACTACACACATAGCCCCTATACAGTGTAACACCTCTACACATATAGCCCCTATACAGTGTAACACACCTACACACATAGCCCCTATACAGTGTAACACCTCTACACATATAGCCCCTATACAGTGTAACACACCTACACACATAGCCCCTATACAGTGTAACACCTCTACACATATAGCCCCTATAGAGTGTAACACACCTACACATATAGCCCCTATACAGTGTAACACACCTACACACATAGCCCCTATACAGTGTAACACCTCTACACACATAGCCCCTATACAGTGTAACACCTCTACACACATAGCCCCTATACAGTGTAACACCTCTACACACATAGCCCCTATATAGTGTAACACCTCTACACACATAGCCCCTATACAGTGTAAAACCTCTACACACATAGCCCATATACAATGTAACACCTCTACACACATAGCCCCTATACAGTGTAACACCTCTACACACATAGCCCCTATATAGTGTAACACCTCTACACACATAGCCCATATACAGTGTAACACACCTACACACATAGCCCCTATACAGTGTAACACACCTACACACATAGCCCCTATACAGTGTAACACCTCTACACACATAGCCCATATACAATGTAACACCTCTACACACATAGCCCCTATACAGTGTAACACCTCTACACACATAGCCCCTATATAGTGTAACACCTCTACACACATAGCCCATATACAGTGTAACACCTTACACACATAGCCCCTATACAGTGTAACACCTCTACACACATAGCCCATATACAATGTAACACCTCTACACACATAGCCCATATACAGTGTAACACACCTACACACATAGCCCCTATACAGTGTAACACCTCTACACACATAGCCCATATACAATGTAACACCTCTACACACATAGCCCATATACAGTGTAACACCTTACACACATAGCCCCTATACAGTGTAACACCTCTACACACATAACCCATATACAGTGTAACACCTTACACACATAGCCCCTATACAGTGTAACACCTCTACACACCTAGCCCCTATACAGTGTAACACCTCTACACACCTAGCCCCTATACAGTGTAACACCTCTACACACATAGCCCATATACAGTGTAACACCTCTACACACATAGCCCATATACAATGTAACACCTCTACACACATAGCCCATATACAGTGTAACACCTTACACACATAGCCCCTATACAGTGTAACACCTCTACACACATAGCCCATATACAGTGTAACACCTTACACACATAGCCCCTATACAGTGTAACACCTCTACACACCTAGCCCCTATACAGTGTAACACCTCTACACATATAGCCCCTATACAGTGTAACACCTCTACACATATAGCCCCTATACAGTGTAACACACCTACACACATAGCCCCTATACAGTGTAACACCTCTACACACATAGCCCCTATACAGTGTAACACCTCTACACACATAGCCCCTATACAGTGTAACACCTCTACACACATAGCCCCTATATAGTGTAACACCTCTACACACATAGCCCCTATACAGTGTAACACCTCTACACACATAGCCCTTATACAATGTAACACCTCTACACACATAGCCCCTATACAGTGTAACACCTCTACACACATAGCCCCTATATAGTGTAACACCTCTACACAGATAGCCCATATACAGTGTAACACACCTACACACATAGCCCCTATACAGTGTAACACCTCTACACACATAGCCCATATACAATGTAACACCTCTACACACATAGCCCCTATACAGTGTAACACCTCTACATACATAGCCCCTATATAGTGTAACACCTCTACACAGATAGCCCATATACAGTGTAACACACCTAGTGTCACCTACACACATAGCCCCTATACAGTGTAACACACCTACACACCTAGCCCCTATACAGTGTAACACCTCTACACACATAGCCCATATACAATGTAACACCTCTACACACATAGCCCCTATACAGTGTAACACCTCTACACACATAGCCCATATACAGTGTAACACACCTACACACATAGCCCCTATACAGTGTAACACACCTACACACATAGCCCCTATACAGTGTAACACCTCTACACACATAGTCCATATACAATGTAACACCTCTACACACATAGCCCATATACAGTGTAACACCTTACACACATAGCCCCTATACAGTGTAACACCTCTACACTCATAGCCCATATACAGTGTAACACCTTACACACATAGCCCCTATACAGTGTAACACCTCTACACACCTAGCCCCTATACAGTGTAACACCTCTACACACCTAGCCAATATACAGTGTAACACCTCTACACACATAGCCCATATACAGTGTAACACCCCTACACACATAGCCCATATACAATGTAACACCTCTACACACATAGCCCATATACAGTGTAACACCTCTACACACATAGCCCCTATACAGTGTAACACCTCTACACACATAGCCCATATACAGTGTAACACCTCTACACACATAGCCCCTATACAGTGTAACACCTCTACACACATAGCCCATATACAGTGTAACACCTCTACACACATAGCCCCTATACAGTGTAACACCTCTACACACATAGCCCATATACAGTGTAACACCTCTACACACATAGCCCCTATACAGTGTAACACCTCTACACACATAGCCCCTATACAGTGTAACACCTCTACACACATAGCCCATATACAATGTAACACCTCTACACACATAGCCCATATACAGTGTAACACCTTACACACATAGCCCCTATACAGTGTAACACCTCTACACTCATAGCCCATATACAGTGTAACACCTTACACACATAGCCCCTATACAGTGTAACACCTCTACACACCTAGCCCCTATACAGTGTAACACCTCTACACACCTAGCCAATATACAGTGTAACACCTCTACACACATAGCCCATATACAGTGTAACACCCCTACACACATAGCCCATATACAATGTAACACCTCTACACACATAGCTCATATACAATGTAACACACCTACACACATAGCCCATATACAATGTAACACACCTACACACATAGCCCATATACAATGTAACACAACTACACACATAGCCCCTATACAGTGTAACACCTCTACACATATAGCCCCTATACAGTGTAACACACCTACACACATAGCCCCTATACAGTGTAACACCTCTACACATATAGCCCCTATACAGTGTAACACACCTACACACATAGCCCCTATACAGTGTAACACCTCTACACATATAGCCCCTATAGAGTGTAACACACCTACACATATAGCCCCTATACAGTGTAACACCTCTACACATATAGCCCCTATACAGTGTAACACCTCTACACATATAGCCCCTATACAGTGTAACACACCTACACACATAGCCCCTATACAGTGTAACACCTCTACACACATAGCCCCTATACAGTGTAACACCTCTACACACATAGCCCCTATACAGTGTAACACCTCTACACACATAGCCCCTATATAGTGTAACACCTCTACACACATAGCCCCTATACAGTGTAAAACCTCTACACACATAGCCCATATACAATGTAACACCTCTACACACATAGCCCCTATACAGTGTAACACCTCTACACACATAGCCCCTATATAGTGTAACACCTCTACACACATAGCCCATATACAGTGTAACACACCTACACACATAGCCCCTATACAGTGTAACACACCTACACACATAGCCCCTATACAGTGTAACACCTCTACACACATAGCCCATATACAATGTAACACCTCTACACACATAGCCCCTATACAGTGTAACACCTCTACACACATAGCCCCTATATAGTGTAACACCTCTACACACATAGCCCATATACAGTGTAACACCTTACACACATAGCCCCTATACAGTGTAACACCTCTACACACATAGCCCATATACAATGTAACACCTCTACACACATAGCCCATATACAGTGTAACACACCTACACACATAGCCCCTATACAGTGTAACACCTCTACACACATAGCCCATATACAATGTAACACCTCTACACACATA
This sequence comes from Bombina bombina, assembly GCF_027579735.1. Classification (NCBI taxonomy): domain Eukaryota; kingdom Metazoa; phylum Chordata; class Amphibia; order Anura; family Bombinatoridae; genus Bombina; species Bombina bombina. The sequence continues at coordinate 180,122,252 of NC_069508.1, read as the reverse complement.
GCCCATATACAGTGTAACACCTTACACACATAGCCCCTATACAGTGTAACACCTCTACACACATAACCCATATACAGTGTAACACCTTACACACATAGCCCCTATACAGTGTAACACCTCTACACACCTAGCCCCTATACAGTGTAACACCTCTACACACCTAGCCCCTATACAGTGTAACACCTCTACACACATAGCCCATATACAGTGTAACACCTCTACACACATAGCCCATATACAATGTAACACCTCTACACACATAGCCCATATACAGTGTAACACCTTACACACATAGCCCCTATACAGTGTAACACCTCTACACACATAGCCCATATACAGTGTAACACCTTACACACATAGCCCCTATACAGTGTAACACCTCTACACACCTAGCCCCTATACAGTGTAACACCTCTACACATATAGCCCCTATACAGTGTAACACCTCTACACATATAGCCCCTATACAGTGTAACACACCTACACACATAGCCCCTATACAGTGTAACACCTCTACACACATAGCCCCTATACAGTGTAACACCTCTACACACATAGCCCCTATACAGTGTAACACCTCTACACACATAGCCCCTATATAGTGTAACACCTCTACACACATAGCCCCTATACAGTGTAACACCTCTACACACATAGCCCTTATACAATGTAACACCTCTACACACATAGCCCCTATACAGTGTAACACCTCTACACACATAGCCCCTATATAGTGTAACACCTCTACACAGATAGCCCATATACAGTGTAACACACCTACACACATAGCCCCTATACAGTGTAACACCTCTACACACATAGCCCATATACAATGTAACACCTCTACACACATAGCCCCTATACAGTGTAACACCTCTACATACATAGCCCCTATATAGTGTAACACCTCTACACAGATAGCCCATATACAGTGTAACACACCTAGTGTCACCTACACACATAGCCCCTATACAGTGTAACACACCTACACACCTAGCCCCTATACAGTGTAACACCTCTACACACATAGCCCATATACAATGTAACACCTCTACACACATAGCCCCTATACAGTGTAACACCTCTACACACATAGCCCATATACAGTGTAACACACCTACACACATAGCCCCTATACAGTGTAACACACCTACACACATAGCCCCTATACAGTGTAACACCTCTACACACATAGTCCATATACAATGTAACACCTCTACACACATAGCCCATATACAGTGTAACACCTTACACACATAGCCCCTATACAGTGTAACACCTCTACACTCATAGCCCATATACAGTGTAACACCTTACACACATAGCCCCTATACAGTGTAACACCTCTACACACCTAGCCCCTATACAGTGTAACACCTCTACACACCTAGCCAATATACAGTGTAACACCTCTACACACATAGCCCATATACAGTGTAACACCCCTACACACATAGCCCATATACAATGTAACACCTCTACACACATAGCCCATATACAGTGTAACACCTCTACACACATAGCCCCTATACAGTGTAACACCTCTACACACATAGCCCATATACAGTGTAACACCTCTACACACATAGCCCCTATACAGTGTAACACCTCTACACACATAGCCCATATACAGTGTAACACCTCTACACACATAGCCCCTATACAGTGTAACACCTCTACACACATAGCCCATATACAGTGTAACACCTCTACACACATAGCCCCTATACAGTGTAACACCTCTACACACATAGCCCCTATACAGTGTAACACCTCTACACACATAGCCCATATACAATGTAACACCTCTACACACATAGCCCATATACAGTGTAACACCTTACACACATAGCCCCTATACAGTGTAACACCTCTACACTCATAGCCCATATACAGTGTAACACCTTACACACATAGCCCCTATACAGTGTAACACCTCTACACACCTAGCCCCTATACAGTGTAACACCTCTACACACCTAGCCAATATACAGTGTAACACCTCTACACACATAGCCCATATACAGTGTAACACCCCTACACACATAGCCCATATACAATGTAACACCTCTACACACATAGCCCATATACAGTGTAACACCTCTACACACATAGCCCCTATACAGTGTAACACCTCTACACACATAGCCCATATACAGTGTAACACCTTACACACATAGCCCCTATACAGTGTAACACCTCTACACACATAGCCCCTATACAGTGTAACACCTCTACACACATAGCCCCTATACAGTGTAAAACCTCTACACACATAGCCCATATACAGTGTAACACCTCTACACACATAGCCCCTATACAGTGTAACACCTCTACACACATAGCCCATATACAGTGTAACACCTCTACACACATAGCCCCTATACAGTGTAACACCTCTACACACATAGCCCCTATACAGTGTAACACCTCTACACACATAGCCCATATACAGTGTAACACCTCTACACACATAGCCCATATACAGTGTAACACCTCTACACACATAACCCATATACAGTGTAACACCTCTACACACATAGCCCCTATACAGTGTAACACCTCTACACACATAGCCCATATACAGTGTAACACCTCTACACACATAGCCCCTATACAGTGTAACACCTCTACACATATAACCAGGGTCAGCTGCAAGGGGGGGGGGCAATGCCCACCCAAATGGAATGCTGTGCCCTCTCAAAAAATATTGATTTAATCATACGCTTTAAAAATAATAAATAAAATAATGAATTGTTATGAAATGCTGCATGCTGGGGGCGGAGTTAGCTGCCGAACTGTGAGGTTGCATCGCGCATCAGCAAGGAGCTCCATGACTTAAAGGGACACTGAACCCAAATGTTTTCTTTCGTGATTCAGATAGAGCATACAATTTTAAGCAACTTTCTAATTTACTCCTATTATAAAATGTTCTTCATTCTCTTGGTATCTTTATTTGAAATGCAAGAATGTAAGTTTAGATGCCGGACCATTTTTGGTGAACAACCTGGGTTATTCTTGCTGATAAATTCATCCACCAAAAAAAAGGTGCTGTCCAGAGTCTGAAACAAAAAAGAAGCTTAGATGCCTTCTTTTTCAAATAAAGATAGCAAGTGAACAAAGAAAAATTGATAATAGGAGTAAATTAGAAAGTTGCTTAAAACTTCATGCTCTATCTGATGTGTCCCTTTAACCTCTTATTTGGAATTTGAAGTTAATTAGAGACTTTTTGGACTTGTCTTTAACCCTATAAATTTTACCTAACTATAGTGAGTTACTCATTTTCTTAAACAAAAGACCATGATAAGAATATGATTGTATCATATAAATATAGGTCTATAAATGGCTACCGGCTTCTATCGATACCTCAAAAGTGCACTGTGATCTTAGGCCGGGCTTAGGCTCACAGTGCACTTTTGAGGCGTCGATAGAAGCCGGTAGCCATTTATAGACTTATATTTATATGATACAATCATCTTCACAGTACATAGGTTGTACTTAGTAGCCTGATATCCGTTAGTTATTGTGAAACAGGTATAGCTAAAGCTAATCTACAAAATTACCAGTACCTGAAAACCTAATATCCTCACTGCTATTAGAAACAAAGGGGTTAATTGCATTGGGGGGTTTGGGGTGCATGGCTGTTTAGGGGACATGATTGAGATTTGAGAATGAGTTTAAAGGGACACTGAACCCAAAATTTTTCTTTTGTGATTCAGATAGAGCATGCAATTTTAAGCAACTTTCTAATTTACTCCTATTATCATTTTCTCTTCGTTCTCTTGCGATCTTTATATGAAAAAGAAGGCAATTAAGCTTTTTTCTTGGTTCAGTACTCTGGACAGCAGTTTTTGATTGGTGGGTGAATTTATCCACCAATCAGCAAGGACAACCTAAGTTGTTCACCAAAAATGGGCCGGCATCTAAACTTACATTCTTGCATTTCAAATAAAGATACCAAGAGAATAAATAACATTTGATAATAGGAGTAAATTAGAAAGTTGCTTAAAATATCATGCTCTATCTGAATCACAAAAGAAAAAATTTGAGTTCAGTGTCCCTTTAAGGGTTTTGGATCATGGTGATTAAGGGGTGAATACTTTTTAAGGAGCTATTGCACTGGGGGTCTCAGGTATAATGGCTCTGTTTTAGTGCACTGCATAGGATTTAGACTTAATTAGTTTACCTAGTGATTTAGCAAATATTCTCCAAATGTTAATAATGGAGGATAAGCCGGCCAGAAGCTACACTTTCCTCCAGAATATGTAGGTCGGCTCTTATTTTGACTCTCATACATGCTTTGTAAATGCGTGCCCCCTCGTGAAAAAACAAATGTCCCCCCCATTTCATTCATTCTGGAGCTGAACCTGTACATAACCCCTATACAGTGTAAAACCCCTACACACATAGCCCCTATACAGCATAACACCCTTACACACAAATTGTCTATATACAGTGCAACACTCCTACAAACTGATAGCCCATAAACAGTGCAACACTCCTACAGACATAGCCCCTATACAGTGTAACACTCCTATACACATAGCCCCTATACAGTGTAACACTCCTATACACATAGCCCCTATACAGTGTAACACTCCTACAGACATAGCCCCTATACAATGTAACACTCCTATACACATAGCCCCTGTACAGTGTAACACTCCTATACACATAGCCCCTATACAGTGTAACACTCCTATACACATAGCCCCTATACAGTGTAACACTCCTACAGACATAGCCCCTATACAGTGTAACACTCCTACACACATAGCCCATATACAGTGTAACACTCCTATACACATAGCCCCTATACAGTGTAACACTCCTACAGACATAGCCCCTATACAATGTAACACTCCTATACACATAGCCCCTATACAGTGTAACACTCCTATACACATAGCCCCTATACAGTGTAACACTCCGATACACATAGCCCCTATACAGTGCAACACTCCTACAGACATAGCCCCTATACAATGTAACACTCCTATACACATAGCCCCTATACAGTGTAACACTCCTATACACATAGCCCCTATACAGTGTAACACTCCTATACACATAGCCCCTATACAGTGTAACACTCCTACACACATAGCCCCTATACAGTGTAACACTCCTACACACATAGCCCCTATACAGTGTAACACTCCTACACACATAGCCCCTATACTGTGTAACACCCCTACACACATAGCCCCTATACAGTGTAACACTCCTACACACATAGCCCCTATACTGTGTAACACCCCTACAAAGAGATAGCCCCTATTGCAGTGTAACACCCGTACACACACATAGCCCCTATACAGTGTAACACTCCTACAGACATAGCCCCTATACAGTGTAACACTCCTATACACATAGCCCCTATACAGTGTAACACTCCTATACACATAGCCCCTATACAGTGTAACACTCCTACACACATAGCCCCTATACAGTGTAACACTCCTACACACATAGCCCCTATACTGTGTAACACCCCTACACACATAGCCCCTATACAGTGTAACACTCCTACACACATAGCCCCTATACTGTGTAACACCCCTACAAAGAGATAGCCCCTATTGCAGTGTAACAACCATACACACACATAGCCCCTATACAGTGTAACACTCCTACAGACATAGCCCCTATACAGTGTAACACTCCTATACACATAGCCCCTATACAGTGTAACACTCCTATACACATAGCCCCTATACAGTGTAACACTCCTACACACATAGCCCCTATACAGTGTAACACTCCTACACACATAGCCCCTATACTGTGTAACACCCCTACACACATAGCCCCTATACAGTGTAACACTCCTACACACATAGCCCCTATACTGTGTAACACCCCTACAAAGAGATAGCCCCTATTGCAGTGTAACACCCGTACACACACATAACCCCTATACAGCATAACACCCCTACACACAAATTGTCTGTATACAGTGTAACAACGCTACACACATAGCTCCTTTTCAGTGTTACACCTCTACACACATAACCCCTATACAATGTTACACCCTGACACACATAGCCCCTATACAATGTAACACCCCTACACACATAGCCCCTATCCAGTGTAACACCCCTTCACACATAGCCCCTATACAGTGTAACACCTCTACACACATAGCCCCTATACAGTGTAACACCTCTACACACATAGCCCCTATACAGAGTAAAACCCCTACACACATAGCGCCTATACAGTGTAACACCCCACACACATAGCCCCTATACAGTGTAATACCTCTACACACATAGCCCCTTTTCAGTGTTACACCTCTACAAACATAGATCCTATACAGTGAAACACCTCTACAGACATAGCCGATATTACAGTGTTACATATCTACACATATAGCCCCTATACAGTGTAACACCTCTACACACATAGCCCCTATACAGTGTAACACCTCTACACACATAGCCCCTATACAGTGTAACACCTCTACACACATAGTCCATATACAGTGTAACACCTCTACACACATAGCCCATATACAGTATAACACCTCTACACACATAGCCCATATACAGTGTAACACCTTACACACATAGCCCCTATACAGTGTAACACCTCTACACACATAGCCCCTATACAGTGTAACACCCCACACACATAGCCCATATACAGTGTAACACCTCTACACACATAGCCCCTATACAGTGTAACATCCTACATACATAGCCCATATACAGTGTAACACCTCTACACACCTAGCCCCTATACAGTGTAACACCTCTACACACATAGCACCTATTCAGTGTAGCACCCCTACACACATAGCCCCTATACAGTGTAACACCCCTACACATATAGCCCCTATACAGTGTAACACCTCTACACACATAGCCCCTATACAGTGTAACACCCTACACACATAGCCCATATATAGTGTAACACCCTACACACATAGCCCCTATACAGTGTAACACCCTACACACATAGCCCCTATACAGTGTAACACCTCTACAGACATAGCCCCTATACAGTGTAACACCTCTACAGACATAGCCCCTATTACAGTGTTACATATCTACACACATAGCCCCTATATAGTGTAACACCTCTACACACATAGCCCCTATACAGTGTAAAACCTCTGCATACATAGCCCATATACAGTGTAACACCTCTACACACATAGCCCATATACAGTGTAACACCTTACACACATAGCCCCTATACAGTGTAATACCTCTACACACATAGCCCCTATACAGTGTAACACCCCACACGCATAGCCCATATACAGTGTAACACCTCTACACACACAGCCCCTATACAGTGTAACATCCTACACACATAGCCCATATACAGTGTAACACCTCTACACACCTAGCCCCTATACAGTGTAACACCTCTACACACATAGCCCCTATACAGTGTAACACCTCTACACACATAGCCCCTATTCAGTGTAGCACCCCTACTCACATAGCTCCTATACAGTGTAACACCCCTACTCACATAGCTGCTATACAGTGCAACACCGCTACTCACATAGCCCCTATACAGTGTAACACCCCACACACATAGCTCCTATACAGTGTAACACCTCTACACACATAGCCCCTTTTCAGTGTTACACCTCTACACACCTAGCCCCTATACAGTGTAACACCTCTACACACATAGCCCCTATACAGTGTAACACCTCTACACACATAGCCCCTATTCAGTGTAGCACCCCTACACACATAGGCCCTATACAGTGTAACACCCCTACACATATAGCCCCTATACAGTGTAACACCTCTACACACATAGCCCCTATACAGTGTAACACCCCTACACACATAGCCCCTATACAGTGTAACACCTCTACACACATAGCCCCTATACAGTGTAACACCTCTACACACATAGCCCCTATATAGTGTAACACCTCTACACACATAGCTCCTATACAGTCTTATACCCTACACACATAGCCCATATACAGTGAAACACCCTACACACATAGCCCTTATACAGTGTAACACCCCTACACACATAGCCCCTATACAGTGTAACACCCCTACTCACATAGCTCCTATACAGTGCAACACCCCTACTCACATAGCTCCTATACAGTGTAACACCCCTACTCACATAGCTCCTATACAGTGTAACACCCCTACTCACATAGCTCCTATACAGTGTAACACCCCTACTCACATAGCTCCTATACAGTGTAACACCCTACACACATAGCCCATATACAGTGTAACACCTCTACACATATAGCCCCTATACAGTGTAACACCTCTACACACATAGCCCCTATACAGTGTAACACCCTACACACATAGAACATATACAGTGTAACACCTCTACACACGTAGCCCCTATACAGTGTAACACCTCTACACACATAGCCCCTATACAGTGTAACACCTCTACACACATAGCCCCTATACAGTGTAACACCTCTACACACATAGTCCATATACAGTGTAACACCTCTACACACATAGCCCATATACAGTGTAACACCTCTACACACATAGCCCATATACAGTGTAACACCTCTACACACATAGCCCATATACAGTGTAACACCTTACACACATAGCCCCTATACAGTGTAACACCTCACACACATAGCCCATATACAGTGTAACACCTCTACACACATAGCCCCTATACAGTGTAACATCCTACATACATAGCCCATATACAGTGTAACACCTCTACACACCTAGCCCCTATACAGTGTAACACCTCTACACACATAGCACCTATTCAGTGTAGCACCCCTACACACATAGCCCCTATACAGTGTAACACCCCTACACATATAGCCCCTATACAGTGTAACACCTCTACACACATAGCCCCTATACAGTGTAACACCCTACACACATAGCCCATATATAGTGTAACACCCTACACACATAGCCCATATATAGTGTAACACCCTACACACATAGCCCCTATACAGTGTAACACCCTACACACATAGCCCCTATACAGTGTAACACCTCTACAGACATAGCCCCTATACAGTGTAACACCTCTACAGACATAGCCCCTATTACAGTGTTACATATCTACACACATAGCCCCTATACAGTGTAACACCTCTACACACATAGCCCCTATACAGTGTAAAACCTCTGCATACATAGCCCATATACAGTGTAACACCTCTACACACATAGCCCATATACAGTGTAACACCTTACACACATAGCCCCTATACAGTGTAATACCTCTACACACATAGCCCCTATACAGTGTAACACCCCACACACATAGCCCATATACAGTGTAACACCTCTACACACACAGCCCCTATACAGTGTAACATCCTACACACATAGCCCATATACAGTGTAACACCTCTACACACCTAGCCCCTATACAGTGTAACACCTCTACACACATAGCCCCTATACAGTGTAACACCTCTACACACATAGCCCCTATTCAGTGTAGCACCCCTACTCACATAGCTCCTATACAGTGTAACACCCCATACACACATAGCTCCTATACAGTGTAACACCCCATACACACATAGCTCCTATACAGTGTAACACCCCTACTCACATAGCTGCTATACAGTGTAACACCGCTACTCACATAGCCCCTATACAGTGTAACACCCCACACACATAGCTCCTATACAGTGTAACACCTCTACACACATAGCCCCTTTTCAGTGTTACACCTCTACACACCTAGCCCCTATACAGTGTAACACCTCTACACACATAGCCCCTATACAGTGTAACACCTCTACACACATAGCCCCTATTCAGTGTAGCACCCCTACACACATAGGCCCTATACAGTGTAACACCCCTACACATATAGCCCCTATACAGTGTAACACCTCTACACACATAGCCCCTATACAGTGTAACACCCCTACACACATAGCCCCTATACAGTGTAACACCTCTACACACATAGCCCCTATACAGTGTAACACCTCTACACACATAGCCCCTATATAGTGTAACACCTCTACACACATAGCTCCTATACAGTCTTATACCCTACACACATAGCCCATATACAGTGTAACACCCTACACACATAGCCCTTATACAGTGTAACACCCCTACACACATAGCCCCTATACAGTGTAACACCCCTACTCACATAGCTCCTATACAGTGCAACACCCCTACTCACATAGCTCCTATACAGTGTAACACCCCTACTCACATAGCTCCTATACAGTGTAACACCCCTACTCACATAGCTCCTATACAGTGTAACACCCCTACTCACATAGCTCCTATACAGTGTAACACCCTACACACATAGCCCATATACAGTGTAACACCTCTACACATATAGCCCCTATACAGTGTAACACCTCTACACACATAGCCCCTATACAGTGTAACACCCTACACACATAGAACATATACAGTGTAACACCTCTACACACGTAGCCCCTATACAGTGTAACACCTCTACACACATAGCCCCTATTCAGTGTAACACATCTACACACATAGCCCCTATACAGTGTAACACCCTACAACATAGCCCATATACAGTGTAATACCTCTACACACATAGCCCCTATACAGTGTAACACCCCCTACACACATAGCCCCTATACAGTGTAACACCCCTACACACATAGCCCTTATACAGTGTAACACCGCTACACACATAGCCCTTATACAGTGTAACACCTCTACACACATAGCCCCTATACAGTGTAACACCCCTACTCACATAGCTCCTATACAGTGTAACACCCCTACTCACATAGCTCCTATACAGTGTAACACCCCTACTCACATAGCTCCTATACAGTGTAACACCCCATACACACATAGCTCCTATACAGTGTAACACCCCTACTCACATAGCTCCTATACAGTGTAACACCCCTACTCACATAGCTGCTATACAGTGTAACACCGCTACTCACATAGCCCCTATACAGTGTAACACCCCACACACATAGCTCTTATACAGTGTAACACCTCTACACACATAGCCCCTTTTCAGTGTTACACCTCTACAAACATAGCTCCTATACAGTGTAACACCTCTACAGACATAGCCCATATTACATTGTTACATATCTACACACATAGCCCCTATACAGTGTAACACCTCTACACACATAGCCCCTATACAGTGTAACACCTCTACACACATAGCCCATATACAGTGTAACACCTTACACACATAGCCCCTATACAGTGTAACACCTCTACACACATAGCCCCTATACAGTGTAACACCCCACACACATAGCCCATATACAGTGTAACACCTCTACACACATAGCCCCTATACAGTGTAACATCCTACACACATAGCCCATATACAGTGTAACACCTCTACACACCTAGCCCCTATACAGTGTAACACCTCTACACACATAGCCCCTCTTCAGTGTAGCACCCCTACACACATAGCCCCTATACAGTGTAACACCCCTACACATATAGCCCCTATACAGTGTAACACCTCTACACACATAGCCCCTATACAGTGTAACACCCTACACACATAGCCCATATACAGTGTAACACCCTACACACATAGCCCCTATACAGTGTAACACCCTACACACATAGGCCCTATACAGTGTAACACCTCTACAGACATAGCCCATATACAGTGTAACACCTTACACACATAGCCCCTTTACAGTGTAACACCTCTACACACATAGCCCCTATACAGTGTAACACCCCACACACATAGCCCATATACAGTTTAACACCTCTACACACCTAGCCCCTATACAGTGTAACACCTCTACACACATAGCCCCTATACAGTGTAACACCTCTACACACATAGCCCCTATTCAGTGTAGCACCCCTACACACATAGCCCCTATACAGTGTAACACCCCTACACATATAGCCCCTATACAGTGTAACACCTCTACACACATAGCCCCTATACAGTGTAACACCCCTACACACATAGCCCCTATACAGTGTAACACCCTACACACATAGCCCATATACAGTGTAACACCTCTACACACATAGCCCCTATACAGTGTAACACCTCTACACACATAGCCCCTATATAGTGTAACACCTCTACACACATAGCCCCTATACAGTCTAATACCCTACACACATAGCCCATATACAGTGTAACACCCTACACACATAGCCATTATACAGTGTAACACCCCTACACACATAGCCCCTATACAGTGTAACACCCCTACTCACATAGCTCCTATACAGTGTAACACCCCTACTCACATAGCTCCTATACAGTGTAATACCCCTACTCACATAGCTCCTATACAGTGTAACACCCCTACTCACATAGCTCCTATACAGTGTAACACCCCTACTCACATAGCTCCTATACAGTGCAACACCCTACACACATAGCCCATATACAGTGTAACACCTCTACACACATAGCCCCTACACAGTGTAACACCTCTACACACATAACCCCTATACAGTGTAACACCCTACACACATAGAACATATACAGTGTAACACCTCTACACATGTAGCCCCTATACAGTGTAACACCTCTACACACATAGCTCCTATACAGTGTAACACCCTACAACATAGCCCCTATACAGTGTAATACCTCTACACACATAGCCCCTATACAGTTTAACACCCCTACACACATAGCCCCTATACAGTGTAACACCCCTACACACATAGCCATTATACAGTGTAACACCGCTACACACATAGCCCTTATACAGTGTAACACCTCTACACACATAGCCCCTATACAGTGTAACACCCCTACTCACATAGCTCCTATACAGTGTAACACCCCTACTCACATAGCTCCTATACAGTGTAACACCCCAAATCACATAGCTCCTATACAGTGTAACACCCCTACTCACATAGCTCCTATACAGTGTAACACCCCATACACACATAGCTCCTATACAGTGTAACACCCCATACACACATAGCTCCTATACAGTGTAACACCCCATACACACATAGCTCCTATACAGTGTAACACCCCATACACACATAGCTCCTATACAGTGTAACACCCCTACACACATAGCCATTATACAGTGTAACACCGCTACACACATAGCTCTTATACAGTGTAACACCTCTACACACATAGCCCCTGTACAGTGTAACACCCCTACTCACATAGATCCTATACAGTATAACACCCCTACTTAGCTCCTATACAGTGTAACACCCCTACTCACATAGCTCCTATACAGTGTAACACCCCATACACACATAGCTCCTATACAGTGTAACACCCCCACTCACATAGCTCCTATACCGTGTAACACCCCATACACACATAGCTCCTATACAGTGTAACACCCCATACACACATAGCTCCTATACAGTGTAACACCCCATACACACATAGCTCCTATACAGTGTAACACCCCATACACACATAGCTCCTATACAGTGTAACACCCCTACACACATAGCCATTATACAGTGTAACACCGCTACACACATAGCCCTTATACATTGTAACACCTCTACACACATAGCCCCTATACAGTGTAACACCCCTACTCACATAGATCCTATACAGTGTAACACCCCTACTCACATAGCTCCTATACAGTGTAACACCCCTACTCACATAGCTCCTATACAGTGTAACACCCCATACACACATAGCTCCTATACAGTGTAACACCCCTACTCACATAGCTCCTATACAGTGTAACACCCCATACACACATAGCTCCTATACAGTGTAACACCCCATACACACATAGCTCCTATACAGTGTAACACCCCATACACACATAGCTCCTATACAGTGTAACACCCCATACACACATAGCTCCTATACAGTGTAACACCCCATACACACATAGCTCCTATACAGTGTAACACCCCTACTCACATAGCTCCTATACAGTGTAACACCCCTACTCACATAGCTCCTATACAGTGTAACACCCCATACACACATAGCTCCTATACAGTGTAACACCCCATACACACATAGCTCCTATACAGTGTAACACCCCATACACACAAAGCTCCTATACAGTGTAACACCCCTACTCACATAGATCCTATACAGTGTAACACCCCTACTCACATAGCTCCTATACAGTGTAACACCCCATACACACATAGCTCCTATACAGTGTAACACCCCATACACACATAGCTCCTATACAGTGTAACACCCCATACACACATAGCTCCTATACAGTGTAACACCCCTACTCACATAGCTCCTATACAGTGTAACACCCCTACTCACATAGCTCCTATACAGTGTAACACCCCATACACACATAGCTCCTATACAGTGTAACACCCCTACTCACATAGCTCCTATACAGTGTAACACCCCATACACACATAGCTCCTATACAGTGTAACACCCCATACACACATAGCTCCTATACAGTGTAACACCCCATACACACATAGCTCCTATACAGTGTAACACCCCATACACACATAGCTCCTATACAGTGTAACACCCCATACACACATAGCTCCTATACAGTGTAACACCCCTACTCACATAGCTCCTATACAGTGTAACACCCCTACTCACATACCCCCTATACAGTGTAACACCCCATACACACATAGCTCCTATACAGTGTAACACCCCATACACACATAGCTCCTATACAGTGTAACACCCCATACACACATAGCTCCTATACAGTGTAACACCCCTACTCACATAGCTCCTATACAGTGTAACACCCCTACTCACATAGCTCCTATACAGTGTAACACCCCTACACACATAGCCCATATACAGTGTAACACACCATACACACATAGCTCCTATACACTGTAACACCCCTACTCACATAGCTCCTATATAGTGTAACACCCCTACTCACATAGCTCCTATACAGTGTAACACCCCTACTTAGCTCCTATACAGTGTAACACCCCTACTCACATAGCTCCTATACAGTGTAACACCCCATACACACATAGCTCCTATACAGTGTAACACCCCCACTCACATAGCTCCTATACCGTGTAACACCCCATACACACATAGCTCCTATACAGTGTAACACCCCATACACACATAGCTCCTATACAGTGTAACACCCCATACACACATAGCTCCTATACAGTGTAACACCCCATACACACATAGCTCCTATACAGTGTAACACCCCTACACACATAGCCATTATACAGTGTAACACCGCTACACACATAGCCCTTATACAGTGTAACACCTCTACACACATAGCCCCTATACAGTGTAACACCCCTACTCACATAGATCCTATACAGTGTAACACCCCTACTCACATAGCTCCTATACAGTGTAACACCCCTACTCACATAGCTCCTATACAGTGTAACACCCCATACACACATAGCTCCTATACAGTGTAACACCCCTACTCACATAGCTCCTATACAGTGTAACACCCCATACACACATAGCTCCTATACAGTGTAACACCCCATACACACATAGCTCCTATACAGTGTAACACCCCATACACACATAGCTCCTATACAGTGTAACACCCCATACACACATAGCTCCTATACAGTGTAACACCTCATACACACATAGCTCCTATACAGTGTAACACCCCATACACACATAGCTCCTATACAGTGTAACACCCCTACTCACATAGCTCCTATACAGTGTAACACCCCTACTCACATAGCTCCTATACAGTGTAACACCCCATACACACATAGCTCCTATACAGTGTAACACCCCATACACACATAGCTCCTATACAGTGTAACACCCCATACACACATAGCTCCTATACAGTGTAACACCCCATACACACATAGCTCCTATACAATGTAACACTCCTACTCACATAGCTCCTATACAGTGTAACACCCCATACACACATAGCTCCTATACAGTGTAACACCCCTACTCACATAGCTCCTATACAGTGTAACACCCCTACTCACATAGCTCCTATACAGTGTAACACCCCATACACACATAGCTCCTATACAGTGTAACACCCCATACACACATAGCTCCTATACAGTGTAACACCCCTACTCACATAGCTCCTATACAGTGTAACACCCCTACTCACATAGCTCCTATACAGTGTAACACCCCATACACACATAGCTCCTATACAGTGTAACATCCCTACTCACATAGCTCCTATACAGTGTAACACCCCATACACACATAGCTCCTATACAGTGTAACACCCCATACACACATAGCTCCTATACAGTGCAACACCCCATACACACATAGCTCCTATACAGTGTAACACCCCATACACACATAGCTCCTATACAGTGTAACACCCCATACACACATAGCTCCTATACAGTGTAACACCCCATACACACATAGCTCCTATACAGTGTAACACCCCTACTCACATAGCTCCTATACAGTGTAACACCCCTACTCACATAGCTCCTATACAGTGTAACACCCCATACACACATAGTTCCTATACAGTGTAACACCCCATACACACATAGCTCCTATACAGTGTAACACCCCATACACACATAGCTCCTATACAGTGTAACAACCCTACTCACATAGCTCCTATACAGTGTAACACCCCTACTCACATAGCTCCTATACAGTGTAACACCCCTACACACATAGCCCATATACAGTGTAACACACCATACACACATAGCTCCTATACACTGTAACACCCCTACTCACATAGCTCCTATACAGTGTAACACCCCATACACACATAGCCCATATACAGTGTAACACCCCTACACACAAAGCCCATATACAGTGAGATAATGTTCTAAATTCAATGAGCCTCACTTCACCTCTCTTTCCAAGAGTATCATTAATGGCCATTGCTGCCATTAACATTTATAAATCTCTAATACGTTAAATTTTGCAAATGGAACAAGAATCTATTCCTAAGCTGTTAACTGAAACTGCAAAAACATCGGAAACCTGATGACCATAAATGTGTAGAATTACAAACAGAAAGAAAAGCAGTCAGCCAGGAATAAGCAACAGCTCAGCGGCTTGTTCTATGGCCCGGTTCCTTGTGTTTCTTTCTCAGAGAAGAATTGCCTGGTATTTCGGCGCTGGACTGACCATAATAGGCGGGATCAGACTGCGATACTACAGGAAAGTTCTACTCTGTGAAAAGCATTACTGGGCTAAAAGAAGCTGCACCCGGGTGGTAAATCACCATTGAACAGGCTAACAATGGTATTGAGCTGGGTGTTCGTTCCTGTGAGTGCGCTTCTCTCTGTGTGACTAAATGTGTAGAACATTTGCATATCTGTGTCACTGGATAAAACGAGAGACATCGCGGAAACCTGCGCAAACACAACTATGAGCTGACCATGGCCGTCCCAGAGTGTACCTGGAGCACGATCAGGATTCTCCCCCTAAACTTTGGCCAAGTATGCAGAATTGATAAAGACTCCAGTTGCAACGCACCTCGTCTTTGTGTGTAGCCATTTAGAAGCTGATGAGGTTATCTATTTTGTTTCTCCATTTATTTTTCTTTTACGCTTCATATTTTTCTTTTGCGCATATGCGAGACAGAGGGACGAGTCATCTTTCCATTTTTATTCATTTTGAAATTGTTTTTGTGATGATAGAATCCATCATGGAGGAACTTGTTCTATGAACTAAGAGCGGCTACAATTTATATACTGCACAGTTGATTATAATGAAGTTTCTATAATGCAGCTGTGGGGATACAGATCTTTAGGAATTTTGCAATTTTTGAGTTCAATGTTGCAGAGAGTTTTCTTTCTGCAAAATGAATAGGTGTTTTATTAAATCTAATCCATTGAATATCAGTGCATTAATGATCTAATTGTTAGAACATGCAATTTTATTACTATTGACCCTGCTCTACTGTGTGTTTGACGCTGCTGTTCCCGAGGGCATCCCACCGCTGATCCAATAAGCAATGTTAGTCTCAGGACTCAAATGTACAACTAGCGCTGCTGATTGGATGAGCAGCGAGTTCCGCATGGGACCTCCAGTGCATCCCAGGTTTCAAGTGGAACTTCTACTGTGCGTTTAACCCATTTGCAGGGGTTTAATAGAGCATGGTCGATAATGGATTAGAGCATGTCATTTCTCAACTATTATGGCCCTTTAAAGAATCTCTGGCAGTGAACAGATTCACCAAATCCCATAACCCTACAACCCTAACCTAATGGAACCTGGCCCATCCCAATGTATCAATGCTGCTGTTGTGACACAGGTGCTATTTGTATTGCACTGTAATAAGTGATTCCTTGATGGGGTATATACCCTAAAATATTTGTTTTTGTGTTATTTATCTAATGAATACTTTTTTAAAATAACTGTTTTACACTTTCTTGTCATTTTGTAAAAACTGAGTGCATTTATTTTTTCAGTACACAGCTATGAAAGAATAGTGGTACTAAAGATAAATATTACATGTCATTTTACACATCACTGCCAGGAGAAAGCTTTATCCAATTAACCACTGAGGATTATTCTAAAGGTTTACAAACCCATCATAATAAAAAGGATGTTTGTTCTTTTCAACACCGTCTCCCTGAGAGGGGCCTGGAGAGGCGGAGATAAGGGAGGGGAGGTCTGTGAGCAGCAGAGAGAGGGATAAGATGGTAAGGTATCTGGGCATGTGTAAATTCTCCCACCCCAGACTGCTACAGGGAATCACAAATGCACACTGGGTTATTCAATGTCTCACACGTATCTGCCTATGTGCTTAAAGGGGCACGGAATCATAGCCAAACTTTCATAATTCAGATAGTGTGCTATATTAAAGACAAAGAGAATTTAATAAGAGAAGTACTTTTTTTATCTCTAGTTCTATCTGAATCATGTAGTTTTCATTTTTACGTTGTTCCTTTAAATAATTGAGGTTTGTGCAAGCAGGGCCGCCACTAGAAATTTTAAGGCCCCTGACTTAACCATTGATCAGTGCCAAGTCTGTCTCATACTGTGCATAGTGGTTTAGTGCACACTCAGAAATCCTCTCAAATGCTAATACTTTACTCCTTGTAATAACATTTCCCATGCTCAATTAGCACTCTGCTGTAGTACCCACTGGTGGCTGACAAAATAAAAATAAATAAAAACAATTTTTTATTTTTTTTTAGTTCTTGCCTCATGGCCCCCCCCCCCCTGGCCTATTGGGCCCCTGACAGGAGTCACCCCTGTCACCCCCTGATGGCGGCCCTGTGTGCAAGAACTAGTAATAAGTGTCACTAAAGGGAAGCAAAGCAAATACAGTTAATCTAACACCTTTACTGTCCATGACTTAATATAATATAATGCAAATATATAGACCATTAATCCAATTATCCAAGGTCAGGGGTGCAGGTAGCAGATCTCACCTTCTACTAGATATTCCTACCTTAATATTCTTTAATATAATTTCCCCCATCTTGCTGTGGTGGCTCCAGCAACCAAGGATAGCATGTGGGTGGTGTCACAGGTGATCCGTGGATGGCACAATGTCATGGGTCTTCTATGGGAGCAGTTGGGCAGTTCTTGAGTGTTAATTGGTGGTCAGGGTGTGACTAGACATTTGTGGGTGTGGTTAAGTTGTTGGGGTTTGGCTGCTAGGCAGAAGAAATGGCATCGGTGAGGGAATATTTTGTCCCTCCTCAGCACAACAGAGTGCAACCAGAAAGGTTGTGGTGGTTTTGCACATTCATAGAATAGCCACTACTTCACTTTATTTACCTCTCTTCTTGCCTTTTTTACATAGAGATTCTCAGGTGATATTTTCCTGTCAGCTTTCTACAGTTATACTGCATCAGTTTCAAGTGATTTAGCATATGAGTATTATGTGCCGTTAAGCAATTCTGAAAGAGAGTTCAGTTTCTAAGTTTGAGCATTTTCTTCTCTTACCCTTGTCTCCTACTTTGCTACTGTGTGTTTAAACTTGCTGTATTTAGTAAGAGTATTTGGTAAGCAGGGCCTCTCAGACATTGATAAGGTACCTGATATTCATGAAACAACAGCACTTCCATCGGACACTGGTGAGGCCGCGTGCATGGCCAGGAAAGTGGTTTGCTGTTGGTTACACTTCCTCAGCACAGTAGCCTAGATTCAAAATTTGCCCAGCCATAAAAATATCTCCAGTTGCTATAACTGATTCATTAAGAAATGCAGATCTCTCAGCTGCAGGCTTGTCCCTGATCCTCTCCTGTGGAACCAGAGACCAACTAACCCTGCCCATAAACGGCCACAAACACAGTGAATTTAAAGGGATAGTCTAAATGGCTACATTTAGACACCAATCAGCAAGTGCTACCCAGGTTCTGAACCAACAATGGGCTGGCTCCTAAGCTTACATTCTTGCCTTTTCAAATAAAGATACCTGGAGAACAAAGAAAAAATGATAACAGGAGTAAATTAGAAAGTTTAATTTTGACTAGATTATCCATTTAAACATTTTTGCAATTACGCTAAAATAAAGGGTAACAATCCTTTGAAAGTTTCTGGGTTGCATAGTTGCAGTTCATAGCTCTAATCTTGGTCATAGCATAGAGCACAGTGCCACCCTGTGGTCATAGTTGGGTAGAGCAATTTTCACAATAATTCTGTTACTGGCAAGTTTTCCTGCTTGGTGAAAATCAGATAAATACAATTACTATTCTGAGCTTTGTGTTATATAATTACTAGGCGATAAGTCGGCAGTCTATTTAAAAAAAAAAAAAAAACTACAACCCCCAAAACTAAAATTACAAAAAATTAAAAAATTAAAATTACAGAAAAAAATAAACAAAGCTATCCAAAATAAAACATTTAAACCTAAACTTATACCCCTATAAAAATAAAAAATCCCCCCAAAATAAAAACACCCATAATCAAATACTAAACTACAAAGGATACCGAGAGAATGAAGCAAATTTAATAACAGAAGTAATTTGGAAAGTTGTATAAAACTGAACCATGAAAGAAAAACTTGGGGTGTCCCCAATTAATCCTGTGTCGTTATAAATCACATGGGGGTTAAAAGTACAGTAATCTCCGCAATAATAATAATTCCTTCCTCAATACTTATCTAATTAATCTCCTACCTGTTATAATTCCCCTATAACAAAACTCCTATGAAATTAGCCGCAATGTGCCATATTTATCCTTTACATACCCCTGTAATAAACCCATTTCACGCAATCCCCCGTATCATTACTCCTCTAAGTAAAAACGTTTTCCTTGTAATCCCCGGACACAACAATTCACCTATCTAAATCCTATTGCCCCCAAATAAACCCCTTACAGGGAAACTAATAAGTTATTGTGAACATTTTAACACCTGCCCAAAAAATCTATATTTTTCTATCTATCTATCTATCTATCTATCTATCTATCTATCTATCTATCTATCTATCCAGCATCTATGTATCATCAATACAGTATCTGTCTATCCATCCAGTATCTATGTATCTATGTATCTATCTATCTATCTATCTATCTATCTATCTATCTATCTATCTATCTATCTATCTATCTATCTATCTAGCTATCTAGCTATCTATCTATATCTATCTATCTATCCATCCAGTATCTATCTATCTATCTATCTATCTATCTATCTATCTATCTATCTATCTATCTATCTATCTATCTATCTATCTATCTATCTATCCAGCATCTATCTATCATCAATCCAGTATCTGTCTATCCATCCAGTATCTATCTATCTATCTATCTATCTATCTATCTATCTATCTATCTATCTATCTATATATCTATCTATCTATATCTATCTATCTATCTATCTATCTATCTATCTATCTATCTATCCATCCAGTATCTATCTATCTATCTATCTATCTATCTATCTATCTATCTATCTATCCGGTATCTATATTTCCATCTATCATCTATCCAGTATTTATCAATCTATCTTTCTATCTATCATCTATCTATCTATCTATCTATCCAGTATCTATCTATCCATCTATCTATCTATTGATCTATCATCTATCCAGAATCCATCCATCTATCTATCTATCTATCTATCTATCTATCTATCTATCTATCTATCTATCTATCTATCTATCTATCTATCTATCTATCCATCAGTATCTTTCTATCTATCAATCTATCTATCTATCTATCTATCTATCTATCTATCTATCTATCTATCTATCTATCTATCCAGCATCTATGTATCATCAATACAGTATCTGTCTATCCATCCAGTATCTATGTATCTATGTATCTATCTATCTATCTATCTATCTATCTATCTATCTATCTATCTATCTATCTATCTATCTATCTATCTATCTATCTATCTATATCTATCTTTCTATCCATCCAGTATCTATCTATCTATCTATCTATCTATCTATCTATCTATCTATCTATCTATCTATCTATCTATCTATCTATCTATCTATCCAGCATCTATCTATCATCAATCCAGTATCTGTCTATCCATCCAGTATCTATCTATCTATCTATCTATCTATCTATCTATCTATCTATCTATCTATCTATCTATCTATCTATTTATCTATCTATCCATATCTATCTATCTATCTATCCATCCAGTATCTATCTATCATCTATCTATCTATCTATCTATCTATCCGGTATCTATCTTTCCATCTATCATCTATCCAGTATTTATCAATCTATCTTTCTATCTATCATCTATCTATCTATCTATCTATCTATCTATCCAGTATCTATCTATCCATCCAGTACCTATCTATCTATCTATCTATCTATCTATCTATCTATCTATTGATCTATCATCTATCCAGAATCCATCTATCTATCTATCTATCTATCTATCTATCTATCTATCCATCAGTATCTTTCTATCAGTATCTTTCTATCTATCAATCTATCTATCTATCTATCTATCTATCTATCTATCTATCTATCTATCTATATATCAGTATCTATCTATCTATCTATCTATCTATCTATCTATCTATCTATCTATCTATCTATCTATCTATCTATCTATCTATCTATCTATCCAGCATCTATGTATCATCAATACAGTATCTGTCTATCCATCCAGTATCTATGTATTTATGTATCTATGTATCTATGTATCTATCTATCTATCTATCTATCTATCTATCTATCTATCTATCTATCTATCTATCTAGCTATCTATCTATATCTATCTATCCATCCAGTATCTATCTATTTATCTATCTATCTATCTATCTATCTATCTATCTATCTATCCAGCATCTATCTATCATCAATCCAGTATCTGTCTATCCATCCAGTATCTATCTATCTATCTATCTATCTATCTATCTATCTATCTATCTATATCTATCTATCCATCCAGTATCTATCTATCTATTCGGTATCTATCTTTCCATCTATCATCTATCCAGTATTTATCAATCTATCTTTCTATCTATCATCTATCTATATATCCAGTATCTATCTATCCATCCAGTATCTATCTATCTATCTATCTATCTATCTATCTATCTATCTATCTATCTATTGATCTATCATCTATCCAGAATCTATCTATCTATCTATCTATCTATCTATCTATCTATCTATCTATCTATCTATCCATCAGTATCTTTCTATCTATCTATCAATCTATCTATCAGTATCTATCTATCTATCTATCTATCTATCTATCTATCTCTATATATCTATCTATCTATCTATCTATCTATCTATCTATCTATCTGTATCTATATATCTATATATCAATCTATTAGTGCTGTGGAATCTGTCAACGCTGCGGAATCTGTTAGCGCTGCGGAATCTGTTAGCGCTGCGGAATCTGTTAGTGCTGCGGAATCTGTTAGTGCTGCGGAATCTGTTGGCGCTCTACAAATAACCGATAATAATAATAATATCCATCAGTATCTATCTACTGATCCATCTGCCCTGAATTTGTAAGTGTCCCCCAAAAAGCACCACTGGGTGCGGGTCATGTGATATCTATCAGGTCCAATGCTCCTGATAGAATATAGTAGCAAAATAACCAGAAAAAAATGCCCTGGTCAGCATCACTGCAGCAGCTATTGGCAAAGGCTTTCATGAATGTTTTCTATTATAGAGAACTATTAATTAAGGGCTAAGCTCCTTATTTCTAGACTATTTAGTCAGTTATCACCATCAGGGCTGCGGGTAACAATTTCATTTGGAGTTACAGGGAATCTGGAACATCTTTTGGAAATAGTAGATGAGAAGTCAGAAAACAATATATACTGTGCATAGATCCAATAGTATTTAGCTACACAGGGAATCATTTTAGTACTTTCAACAATGTTCAAATAAGGTGTCAATACAAGTAAGTAAAACAGTTTGTTGTGTCTTAAGGAGGATATTATAAAAATGCATTCATGAATTTCATGTGCTTGTTTATTTCTATTTTTTTTTTAATTTATTTTCAAGTGCTTAAAAATAAACCAAATCCTTTTTTGTTTTTTTCGTTTTCCACTTGTACAGTATTTTATCATCCACAAATAGAGCATTAGGAGTTTTTTTATATACCTTATATCACGTTACAATAGTGCTATTTCATAAGTAGTTTAATGCTGTGGCATATTTGTATTAATAATGGAAGTCCTTATTAGTATGACGCACTTCCCTACAGATTTGAACCTTTTAACAATTAACAATATTTGGCAGATATATCTATTAAAAAATGTAAGTGTTGTGTTTAGGGAATAGAAACTAATCAGGGTTAAAGGGACAGTTTACCCTAAATGTTGTCCCCTCTAAGATATGTTTTACCTGCTGGAGTGTATTAAATTGTTTGCAAATTACTTGTTTATCTTTATATCGACATTTGAAATAGCTGATTTTTTCTGTGGTATACTTACCTATACTGAAAGTTTCTATACTTAAAGGGCCATTGTACACTAGATTTTTCTTTGCATGAATGTTTTGTAGATGATCTATTTATATAGCCCATCTGGGAGTGTTTTTGTAAAAATGTATAGTTCTGCTTATTTTTAAATAACGTTGTGCTGATTTTCAGACTCCTAACCAAGCCCCAACGTTTTAGATGTACAGGTGGTCCTCGGTTTACGCCGGTTCAATTTGCACAGTTTCAGAATAACAACCTTTTTTCCAGTCATGTGACTGCTATTGAAAAGCATTGAGAAGCAGTGCATTGATTAAAATAGCCAGTAGGTGGAGCTGTCCGCTTGTGTTGCAGCAAAGCCAAGCAAGCTGAAATTAATCAGTTTAACCAGACCTGAGCTATCAAGCAGATTTCAAAAGAACAAGATCTTCCTGGCTATAAAATCAGTCCAGATTGGAATGCATAGAAAGAACTGTTTGCAGAAAAATGCAAGTGAAGTCTGTGTTGTGTGATTATTTTATTAGGTTTATAATGCTGTTTAGCATTTAAAGTCTTCATTTCAAAGCTTTAAAAATAATGTATTAGATGTTACTTATGACAATTTTGAGAGGGGCCTGGAACCTAACTCCCTCACTTCCCATTGACTTACATTATAAACTGGGTTTCAATTTACAACGGTTTAGATTTACAACCATTTCTTCTGGAACCTAACCCCGGTGTAAACTGAGGGCTACCTGTATACTGATGTCTTCAGACTCCTGGTTGTGCAATGGTGCTTTTCGTCTGCACTTCTTGCTTTCCCAGCCTAACCTTATCAACAGAGCTAAACTGGAAGCTTCTAAGTAAGTTTTTAAAAGGTTTTATACTGGATTTTTATAACAGTATCTGTGCATATTCTTCTTTATAGTAGTGTCTATTACATGCAGTTATATAAAAATTGGTGTGCACTGTCACTTTAAGTATAGGCTATAAAAAAGATATGTAAACAAAGCCATCAGAAGAAATAACACTCCCAGTGGGGAGTGAGAGATAATGTTCATTTTCAATTGTTCATTCTAAGTATTATATATATAGAAAGAGATAAAAAAAGATGAGCATCTGAGTGATAAGATAAGGATGCCTTATCTCTCTGCAAGTTTAGCCTAATCCAGCTATTTAATTTAAAAAAGAAACATAAAGGAGAAAAGTATCATATATTTTATACTATGCAACTGGTATACCAAGTCATTGGGAACACATTGAGGGGAACCAATTTTACAGTACATTGCCCCTTTCATACTTAATTAATAAAATGCAACAAATATACACCTAACTCTTGAGAACAGAAGATGATCCAGAACAGCGTGAGACAAATTTTCCCTAATTACAAAGTGTACAAGGCCAAGTAATATTCACCTACTCTATACTGCTCCAGTTTTGGATGTTCCTCTTGGGTAAGGTGGGTTTGTTGTAGGAAATAAGGGGCTTGCTATTGTTTGTATGCTGGGGGAGGTAATTCTTCTGACATTCCAGCTATTATAGGTTATCATCTGCAAACTTGTGAAATATGATTGAAAGTAAAATTACCTTTATTTAAAATGACATTGTGCTCAAATTGTTCCAAAATCGTTATCAAAGAGCACCTAAATGCCTGAAAATGTGAATAAATATGTATGAAAATGTGAATAAAAAGCGGTTTAAATTTATAAGGAAAGTAAAAACAAAATAATAATTTTATGATTCACATACAACATTTAATTTAAAAAAACTTCTCCATTTATCAAATTGACGTTGTTCTCTTGGTATCCTTTGTTGAAGAGTAAACCTAGGTAGGATTAGGACCAACAATGCACTACTAGGACCTAGCTAAACACATCTGGTGGGCCAGTGACTAGAGGCATATATGTATAGCCACCAATCACCAGCTATGGGCCAGATTACAAGTGGTGCGCTAATGATAGCTAAGTAAAAAATGACCACTGCCTGATGAAAGGTGCCAGTAGCATCTTGAAACGCGTTGCAGAATTTCTTGTATTGTTTTTGTACTACTTTTTAATAAAATATATCCCTTGCCTTGGGATATTTTAATTTATTTTTATTTTATTGCTTCATGAGCTTTTATTTTTTTTAATTTATTATTTTCATATCCTTTGCTGGACCGTGGTTCCTGTTCTTTGGAGTGAGTCAGCTGGTAGACTCTGATACACCAGCTTGCACTACTTGCACTGTATTATAGTGCGCAGCATATGTGAGTATTCAGTCACAGAAGGGGCACATATTGGGGGTTTTGGAAGCATTAGTGACCATCTGCACCATTGGAGTCTCTCTGTTCCCCTCCCCATTTCTGTTCTTTCACCTCAGACTCAAGAGTGAATGGTTAGTGCAGCTGGCATCTCTCTAGCGCAATCTATACTTCCAAGGGATATCGCGGCCGTGCTAGCTTGCACTGGTATTACAAATTGAAAGTTATACTTTGCGATTGACTGAAAGCCGAAACTGCGCTAGAAGTGCAAGGAATAAAAATAAAGTTGCACAAAACACACAAAAATAATGAATTACACACACATATATACACTTTTTTAATACAAATACATAATTAAACATTAATATTAATAAAAATGTTTTAAAAGGGTTAAAAGTAATATGGTATATGGCAAAAGTGTTTGACTGGGAAGTGCTCAAATGAATATATATATATTTTCTAGAATTGAATATATAGCACACACAGTTTTGGTCTGAGGAAGGGAAGAATTTCCCCGAAAACATTCACCTGCACATTAAAATTTAGTCACTCTGAAAGGACCAGCGAGTGCAGTCTTTGTGCTCTCTTTCACAATTTCTTTCTCTCTCTTACTCTCTCTTTCTTTCTTTGCTGTGAGGGGAACTAGTGGGGCGTCACAATCTCTTCCTTCCATTTCACAGAGTTTTACCCCTCATCTAAAAAGTGTCTCACAGAGTGTTTCAAAGGTATTCAAAATGAAAGGACCATGTAATACAATGTAATAACACTTGTCCACATTTCAAATGAGAAAAAGTTTTTTGGTTTTTCCCCCGAACAAATTTCAAATTTAGATCTATTTTCCCTGCCCCCTGTATCATCTGACTGCCATCATCCAATAACAATGTGCATATATGTATACATTGTGAACTCTTGCACATGCTCAGTAGGAGTTCTGCCTTAGAACGTGTGTGCATAAAAATATTGTGTACAGTTTGATAATGTAAGTAAACTTTAAAATTACCGGCTTTGTCTAAATCAGTTTAATTTTGCTGTCCCTTACAGCTATGTCAAGTCCACTGAGATAACCCAGTAACCACAAGTTTTTAAAATTGCATTTGTGTCTCAGTTACACTCCGTATAGTTTACATGTGGATAATTTGTTGTTGATATTCCAATCATTAAGGAAAATCTGTTCAGTAGCTTTCCACATGATTTTCTTTACTTTTCAACCTCTTGAATACTACAGTATATACGCTTTGCTTCCTTTTTATGTAATTTAGCACTGAAAATTGTGGATTTTTTAATTATCAGTGCTGAAAATGCACACTGACGATTTTTTTAAGACTAACCCTGCTACATATACAGTATGTCACTAATTAGTCTCAGCATGTAGCAAACTGCAAAACTTTGTACTTTACACTAACAAAATGACTGTGGCTAAGCTTGTCTTCTGCATAAGCAAGCGCTGATTGACTCCTCTGAATAAGGCAAATGGTGATTTGTTTGAGTGTTGAAAAATAATTGCAGCAAACAAAATGTTAATTTGTTTGTTTGTTTTACAAATGTTTAGACTTGGCTGGTATGTTATTCTATAGCAACACAACATAAATATGGTGCAATTACAATGTTGTTTATGGGTAGATTACAAGTTGAGTGCTAATTTATACAAGTGGCTGGTTATTGCTACCGCGAGCTTGCAGTAGCAATTAGCGATTATAAAATTTACCAGAGATCAAATCTCTGATAAATTTTATAAATATGCTCCAAATGCCCCCAGAATACAGCGTAGTGTACTTTATTAAAAAAATACAAATTGTACCATTTTCATTTGTTAATAAAATAACTGCACTAGTCAATATTTTGGGGGTAAAGTTGTCGGGAGGGGGGTGTTACAAAAAAACGGCACTGAAAAGTGCATTTACATTGTGGTCTATGGGAACTGTGTGATCCCTGTAAATACACTGTATATGCTTTTACACATATATATTTACAGGGTTATACCCATATTAACACATAAATATCTATGTATATAATCATATACATATATATTTATATTTGCTGCCATCGCTGCGCTACTTACCCCCTTACTGCACTTAGCCCCTTAGCTGCTACTTACCCTCTTGCTGCATCAGAACGAGGCTCCCATTGAAGCAATGCGTTCGCATAACGCTTAACTTGTAATGCGCGCAAGCAATATTTAGCGCTCCACTTGTAATGAGGCCCCTAGTGAGTGCTTCCCTATCTCTATAGATAGAAGGGACAACATTTTGGGGGGTATTTTCTCCATCTTGTCCACCCCTGTATACTCATAAAAGAGGCTTATGAACATCTCGAGTTCGGAAGTGCTAAAATAACTGGGGATGCTGTAAGATACTCACTGTTATAATGACACCCATGTACACAATGACACCCTGTGACACACATATATACACTGACACACAACAACATACTTACATATTCATTGACACACATTGAGACAGATAAAAGGGAAATGTGGATATAGACGGTGACAATAAACAATAAGATTCCTAATCACATACACAGTGACACACAACTCTTACACCCAATGATACTCACACAAGCAAACAGATACACACTGACATCTAATGATACTCACACAAGCAAACAGATACAACTGACATCTAATGATACTCACACAAGCAAACAGATACAACTGACATCTAATGATACTCACACAAGCAAACAGATACACACTGACATCTAATGATACTCACACAAGCAAACAGATACACTGACACTGACATCTAATGATACTCACACAAGCAAACAGATACACTGACACTGACATCTAATGATACTCACGCAAGCAGATACACACTGACATCTAATGATACTCACGCAAGCAAACAGATACACACTGACATCTAATGATACTCACGCAAGCAAACAGATACACACTGACATCAAATGATACTCACACAAGCAAACAGATACACACTGACATCTAATGATACACACATAAGCAAACAGATTCAGACTGACATCTAATGATACTCACACAAGCAAACAGATTCAGACTGACTTTTAATGATACTCACACAAGCAAACAGATACACACTGACATTTAATGATACTCACACAAGCAAACAGATACAACTGACATCTAATGATACTCACACAAGCAAACAGATACACACTGACATCTAATGATACTCACACAAGCAAACAGATACACTGACACTGACATCTAATGATACTCACACAAGCAAACAGATACACTGACACTGACATCTAATGATACTCACGCAAGCAGATACACACTGACATCTAATGATACTCACGCAAGCAAACAGATACACACTGACATCTAATGATACTCACGCAAGCAAACAGATACACACTGACATCAAATGATACTCACACAAGCAAACAGATACACACTGACATCTAATGATACACACATAAGCAAACAGATTCAGACTGACATCTAATGATACTCACACAAGCAAACAGATTCAGACTGACTTTTAATGATACTCACACAAGCAAACAGATACACACTGACATTTAATGATACTCACACAAGCAAACAAATACACACTGACATCTAATGATACTCACACAAGCAAACAGATACACACTGACATCTAATGATACTCACATTAGCAAACAGATACACACTGACATCTAATGATACTCACACAAGCAAACAGAAACACACTGACATCCAATGATACTCACACAAGCAGATACACACTGACATCTAATGATACTCACAAGCAAACATATTCAGACTGACATCTAATGATACTCACAGAAGCAAACAGATACACACTGACATCCAATGATACTCACACAAGCAAACAGATACAGACTGACATCCAACAATACTCACACAAGCAAACAGATACAGACTGACATCTAATGATACTTACATAAGCAAACAGATACACACTGACATCCAATGATACTCACACAAGCAAACAGATACGCACTGACATCTTATGATACTCACACAAGCAAACAAATACACACTGACATCCTATGATACTCACAAAAGCAAACAGATACACACTGACATCTAATGATACTCACACAAGCAAACAGATACACACTGACATCCAATGATACTCACACAAGCAAACAGATACACACTGACATCTTATGATACTCACACAAGCAAACAGATACACACTGACATCCAATGATACTCACACAAGCAGATACAGACTGACATCTAATGATACTCACACAAGCAAACAGATACACACTGACATCTAATGATACTCACACAAGCAAACAGATACACACTGACATCTAATGATACTCACACAAGCAAACAGATACACACTGACATCCAATGATACTCACACAAGCAAACAGATACACACTGACATCTTATGATACTCACACAAGCAAACAGATACACACTGACATCCAATGATACTCACACAAGCAGATACAGACTGACATCTAATGATACTCACACAAGCAAACAGATACACACTGACATCTAATGATACTCACACAAGCAAACAGATACACACTGACATCTAATGATACTCACACAAGCAAACAGATACACACTGACATCCAATGATACTCACACAAGCAAACAGATACACACTGACATCTTATGATACTCACACAAGCAAACAGATACACACTGACATCCAATGATACTCACACAAGCAGATACAGACTGACATCTAATGATACTCACACAAGCAAACAGATACACACTGACATCTAATGATACTCACACAAGCAAACAGATACACACTGACATCTAATGATACTCACACAAGCAAACAGATACACACTGACATCCAATGATACTCACACAAGCAAACAGATACACACTGACATCTTATGATACTCACACAAGCAAACAGATACACACTGACATCCAATGATACTCACACAAGCAGATACAGACTGACATCTAATGATATTCACACAAGCAAGCAGATACACACTGACATCTAATGATATTCACACAAGCAAACAGATACACACTGACATCTAATGATACTCACACAAGCAAACAGATACACACTGACATCTAATGATATTCACACAAGCAAACAGATACACACAGCTATCTAATGATACTCACACAAGCAAACAGAAACACACTGACATCTAATGATACTCACACAAGCAAACAGATACACACAGCCATCTAATGATACTCACGCAAGCAAACAGATACACACAGCCATCTAATGATACTCACACAAGCAAACAGATACACACTGACATCCAATGATACTCACACAAGCAGATACAGACTGACATCTAATGATATTCACACAAGCAAGCAGATACACACTGACATCTAATGATATTCACACAAGCAAACAGATACACACTGACATCTAATGATACTCACACAAGCAAACAGATACACACTGACATCTAATGATATTCACACAAGCAAACAGATACACACAGCTATCTAATGATACTCACGCAAGCAAACAGAAACACACTGACATCTAATGATACTCACACAAGCAAACAGATACACACTGACATCTAATGATACTCACGCAAGCAAACAGAAACACACTGACATCTAATGATACTCACTTAAGCAAACAGAAAAACACTGGGCAATTTCACTAACCCTCACTGATCTCTACAATTTTTAGAGATTCATCTGGTTTTTTGTTAGGAGCAGCAATACACTATTGGACACTAGCTGCTGACTGGTGGCTGCACATATATGCCTTTTGTCATTGGCTCACCCAATGTGCTCAGCTAGCTCACAGTAGTGCGTTGCTGTTCCTTCAACAAATAATACCAAGAAAATGATGCAAATCTGGTAATAGAAGTAAATTTAAAAGTAAAAAGTGTAAGCTCTGTCTGCATGATGAAAACAAATTGGGTTAAATGTCCCTTTAACATGAACTGGTGAAGCTAGGGAGGCTGGGAAATCTTCTTAGTGAATTCTGAGACACACACACGATTCTCTAAGAATAAATGTGATTTACTCACAGGTGAAGCAGCTCTGTACAGCACAGTGTATACTCCCCAGAGGAGAACATGGGAATGATTTATCACAGCCTTAGTGAATCTAGACCAGTGTTTATTTCATCTGATTGCAAACAGAGGCCCCCAGAGGAAGGGGCTCAGTGCATACCAAGTCTGTCGCTCACTGCTGGTGATAGAGTGAAGTTGTAATAATCCACAGGGAGGGAGGGGAAGCCGCTTTAGCACAACAATGATGCTGAGGCCACCCAAGCAGTTCTCAGACAGACAGAGCCATCTTGTCCCCAGCATTTGTCTACACACAAAGCCATTAACCCCTCATCTTCCTCAGGAGGCACAAAACCTGCTCTCAATAAGCACAATAAGGCACCTCACTCATTATGTTTAGTATCAACATGAAAACAAAATGCTTTCTGTATTTGTTGCAGACCTCCGATTTACTCCTTTTATCAAATTTACTTCATTCTCTTGGTATCCTTTGCTGAAAAGTTAAAGGGACAAAAACACAAAATGTTTCTTTCATAAAAACTTTTCATATTAATTATATTATCAATTTTTCTTCGTTCCTATGATATTCTTTGTTGAAAAGATATATAGGTAGGTGTCTAGAGAACTACATGGCAGGATATAGTGCTGCCCTTTAGTGCTTTTGCAAATGGATAACATTCTTGCAAAACTGTTGCCATATAGTGCTCCGGATAGTGCTCATGAGTTTATATCCATGCTTTTCAACAAAGAATACTAAAAGAAACAACGCCAATTTGATAATAGAAGTAAATTTTACAGTTGTTTAAAATTGTAAGTTCTATCTGACTAATGAAATAAAAATTGTGGTAAGCTCAGGAGTCTTTAGCATTCTATGGCAGCAATGTTTGCAACAATGTATAATATTGCAACAAACATTGTTATAAACACACTGCTGCCATGGAGTACTAAAGACGTGCAAGCTCCTGAGCCTACCTATTTATACTCTTCATCAAAGGATACCAAGTGAATGAAGCAAATTTAATAGAATACATTGGATAGTTGTTTTTATTGCATGCTCTGTTGTAATAGTGAAGGTTTCATTTTCACTTTACTGCACCTATAATTCTGCTAGTGATTGACTCCAATTCTAACCAGAAGCATTAAATGTATCTCCATCACCTGCCCCTGGTTCTGTGCCGTTTGCCTTGTCCTGCAGTATGGGCATACAATTCATTTACACAGAGTTTGATACATCACACCCGAAAGGAAGGTGAGTGACAGTTATGTAGAATATTGTCATGGGTGGGATACTGCAGGATACACCTTCCCCTAACCTGTGTGACAGTAGCTGTTATAGTGCAGTAATATTAGGGTCCATGGCATTATTTCCGTGATATCACAGCTGGATATAGAATTGATAAATGCTTTAGGAGCCTCAATTATTTCCTTATGACACCTCAATTGACACAGTTGAATATTTTTCTGTAAAACATGAAGCAATGTTGTATGACCAAGAATACATTAACAACTCATCATTATTGATCAGTAAAAAAGAAACATTTATTTTAAAGTTTCTGAAGTTGAAGTGTAATTCTTTTAACAAATTGTTTTTTTTTTCAAGAGTGAAATGCGTAGACAATGCATTTCACATCTTGTGGTGTCTTGCTGGCTGGTCTATTCTGTGTTCTATACACTTGGCTGGACAGTGCAGACTAATAAAATTGTATTGGGGAATGTATAGGCAGATGTATGTTTGTGGGTTGGTAATAGTGAGTGCACAACTCTGAGAAAAATGAGCTGAGGAAAAGTTAGGACGTGTCTTGTTAGCCTTTACTTACAACCAACTGAGTAATAAATCTGCCTGTGCAGAGATTTTTGTTTATATATATGTATGTGTGAGTGTGAGTATATGTATGTGTGAGTGTGAGTATACAGGGAGTGCAGAATTATTAGGCAAGTTGTATTTTTGAGGATTAATTTTATTATTGAACAACAACCATGTTCTCAATGAACCCAAAAAACTCATTAATATCAAAGCTGAATAGTTTTGTAAGTAGTTTTTAGTTTGTTTTTAGTTATAGCTATTTTAGGGGGATATCTGTGTGTGCAGGTGACTATTACTGTGCATAATTATTAGGCAACTTAACAAAAAACAAATATATACCCATTTCAATTATTTATTTTTACCAGTGAAACCAATATAACATCTCAACATTCACAAATATACATTTCTGACATTCAAAAACAAAACAAAAACAAATCAGTGACCAAAATAGCCACCTTTCTTTGCAAGGACACTCAAAAACCTGCCATCCATTGATTCTGTCAGTGTTTTGATCTTTTCACCATCAACATTGCGTGCAGCAGCAACCACAGCCTCCCAGACACTGTTCAGAGAGGTGTACTGTTTTCCCTCCTTGTAAATCTCACATTTGATGATGGACCACAGGTTCTCAATGGGGTTCAGATCAGGTGAACAAGGAGGCCATGTCATTAGATTTTCTTCTTTTATACCCTTTCTTGCCAGCCACGCTGTGGAGTACTTGGACGCGTGTGATGGAGCATTGTCCTGCATGAAAATCATGTTTTTCTTGAAGGATGCAGACTTCTTCCTGTACCACTGCTTGAAGAAGGTGTCTTCCAGAAACTGGCAGTAGGACTGGGAGTTGAGCTTGACTCCATCCTCAACCCGAAAAGGCCCCACAAGCTCATCTTTGATGATACCAGCCCAAACCAGTACTCCACCTCCACCTTGCTGGCGTCTGAGTCGGACTGGAGCTCTCTGCCCTTTACCAATTGAGCCACGGGCCCATCCATCTGGCCCATCAAGACTCACTCTCATTTCATCAGTCCATAAAACCTTAGAAAAATCAGTCTTGAGATATTTCTTGGCCCAGTCTTGACGTTTCAGCTTGTGTGTCTTGTTCAGTGGTGGTCGTCTTTCAGCCTTTCTTACCTTGGCCATGTCTCTGAGTATTGCACACCTTGTGCTTTTGGGCACTCCAGTGATGTTGCAGCTCTGAAATATGGCCAAACTGGTGGCAAGTGGCATCTTGGCAGCTGCACGCTTGACTTTTCTCAGTTCATGGGCAGTTATTTTGCGCCTTGGTTTTTCCACACGTTTCTTGCGACCCTGTTGACTATTTTGAATGAAACGCTTGATTGTTCGATGATCACGCTTCAGAAGCTTTGCAATTTTAAGAGTGCTGCATCCCTCTGCAAGATATCTCACTATTTTTTACTTTTCTGAGCCTGTCAAGTCCTTCTTTTGACCCATTTTGCCAAAGGAAAGGAAGTTGCCTAATAATTATGCACACCTGATATAGGGTGTTAATGTCATTAGACCACACCCCTTCTCATTACAGAGATGCACATCACCTAATATGCTTAATTGGTAGTAGGCTTTCGAGCCTATACAGCTTGGAGTAAGACAACATGCATAACGAGGATGATGTGGTCAAAATACTCATTTGCCTAATAATTCTGCACTCCCTGTATGTATGTGTGAGTGTGAGTATATGTATGTGTGTAAGTGTGTGTTTGTGTGTGTATATGTATGTGTGTAAGTGTGTGTATGTGTTTGTGTGTGTGTATATGTACTGTATATATGTATATATGTATGTGTGTGTGTGAGTATATGTATGTGTCAGAATTGAAGATTATCTTTAAGAATTTAAACCTCTGTTTTCTAGGATTCACAAATATGACAATGTATAAATATATATATGTTACACAGAGGATAACACAGGAGGCCCAAAGGTGTGTAAGCTCTGTGTATTAATATGGCCCTTTAATAGTCTGTACTCAAATCTCTCTGGAGTTCAGTGATTATTTAGGGCGTAACAGTATAACAAAATATGTAACAGATTGAGATATTGTATACAAATGACAAAGTTACTGATATTAGGCAGGATCAATAAACAGTTGTTGTTGCGGTATGTAATTCTCAGTATAATGGCAGACTCTTGCTATACAATGTAATAATATACGACCTGATTCCACTTGCGTGGAAGGTAGAACTCCAGAGGTGTCAGAGTGGAGGGATCAGACCAGGTAAGTTTGTTCAGTCACCGGAGCCCCTTATCCTCTGCACGCGGTGAGTAGGGAGAGCTGTAGCTGCGGCTGCAGCTGATGACGTCACCCGCTCTGAAGCCGGAGGGCTGTGTGGATGCGGAGCTGCAGCGCAGCTCAGTCTGCTTAACTTGAGGCTAGTTAGTAAGTTAGCGGTACCGGCAGGTAAGCTGGGACAGGCAAAGTGGAGATAGGTAGAGCCCAGAGTGTAACTGGTTCTGGCTGTTGTAGACAGGGTAACTGAAACTTTGCAAACACAGCAGGAATAGTGGCTAGAAAGCCAGACTTGGGTGAGGAGGTAGAACATTCAGAATCTACCAAACAAAATAACCAAGCAATGAGTCTAGGAGGGGGAGGTGCTTTTATAGCACTAATGGTAATTAAGGATGATACCAGTTAAAGGCACAGAGCATGAAAGGAACCCTGACAGAGTCCCCCCCCAAAGAAACCACAACGAGGTTTCAAGGAACGGGCCTCTCAGGGTTACGACGATGGAAGAGAGAAACCAAATGAGGGGCTGTAACATTTGTAGCGGGTTCCCAAGAATCCTCTGAAGAATCAAAACCCTTCCAATGGATCAGGTATTCCAAACGGCCGCCTCTGCGCCTAGAGTCCAGGATGCTGTGAACCTCATATTCGAGGTCATCGGCCAAGGAGTGGTTAGGGAGTTCGACCACGGGAGTGGAAGCAGAGGAGTCACTAGGTTTAATGAGAGACACATGGAAGGTCGGATGGATCCGGTAGGTGGAAGGCAGTTTCAAGGTGACAGTAACAGGATTTGGAAGAGCCACAATCGGGAAAGGACCAATGAAAAGTCTAGTTAGTTTTCTTGAAGGAAGATGGAGCTTTAAATTTTTTGTGGACAACCAAACTAGTTGACCTATGCGGTACTCAGGTTGTTGTCTATGACGTAGATCATAGTGTTTTTTATATGATGCTTGTGCATGTCTAATGTTATCTTGTATGACAGTGAATGCCTGTGAGATATTGTTTATAGTGTCATTTACTTGAGGACAGGTAGATTCAACTCTAGGGAGCATATGGTTTCTCGGATGGATGCCATTGTTAATGAAGAAAGGGCTGTATTTGGTAGAAGCATTAGGAGTGTTATTATATGCAAATTCAGCCAACGGAAGGAACGAGTACCACGAATCGTGTTGGTGGGAACAGTAACAGCGAAGGTACTGTTCCAACCACTGATTGGTCCTTTCAGTTTGTCCGTTACATTGGGGATGATAAGAAGTAGTTAGTTTCTGTTTAATTTGTAAGGCTATACATAATTGTTTCCAAAATTTTGAGGTAAACTGAGAACCTCTGTCAGTGAGTATACTGGTTGGGATCCCATGAAGTCGAACAATTTCTTTGATGAAAAGTTGTGATGTTAGTGACGCTGTAGGTACAGAGGTGGTTGGAATGAAGTGAGCCATTTTAGAGAATACATCTACAACAACCATTATACATGTGTATGAGGATGAGTTAGGTAAATCTACTATGAAATCAAGTGAAATGTCAGTCCATGGTTTTGTTGGTATAGGATTGGGTTGTAACAATCCTATAGGTCTCATATGAGAAGGTTTAGAACTAGAACAAGTATCACAATGTGAGATGTAACTTTTGACAGAAGTTACGAGTGAGGGCCACCAGTAAGATCGTCTTAGGAGAGACAAAGTTTTGTGAACCCCCAGATGTCCTGCTAGTGGAGAATCATGAACAGAATTAAGAACAGTGTTTCTTAAATTAGGTGGAACATATAGTAGTTGGTTATGGTAGTATAAACCATCTTTGTCCCTTTGTAGTAGGTCAGTTGGTTTGGTAGTATCACTTTCTTGTGAGCATTGGATATCAAGTGGTTTTAAAACGAGGGAGGCTATGATATTTTCTTTTGGTATCACAGTCGATGGTGGGTTGTCTGAATTTGGCTTTTGCTACATTCTTGAGAGTGCGTCAGCCTTGGCGTTCTTTGATCCAGGCCTGTATGTGATAACATAATGAAATCGTGAAAAATAAAGACTCCATCTGAGTTGTCTTGATGAGAGAGTCCTATTCGTATGAAGGTATTGCAGGTTTTTGTGATCTGTGAGGATAACAATAGGATGGGTTGAACCCTCCAAAAGGTGACGCCAATGGTCAAAAGAACTCTTTATTGCCAAGAGTTCTTTCTCGCCAACAGGATAGTTCAGTTCTGCGGGTGTCATCACCCTTGAAAAAAAAGCTACTGGGTGAATGGGTTCTTTGAAAGACTTCCTCTGTGAAAGAACGGCTCCCAGGGCAAAATCTGATGCATCAACTTCCAGAATAAACTGTAAGTTGGTGTCAGGGAACTGAAGTATTGGAGCGGTAGTGAATCGGTCTTTTAGGTTATCAAAAACCTTTTGAGTGAGTAATGACCAATGAAACTTATGGTGTTGTTTTGTGAGATCAGACAGTGGTTTAGTCAGTGCTGCAAATTTATGGATAAATTTACGATAAAAGTTTGCGAACCCAAGGAAACGTTGTATATCTTTTTTACACTTGGGGACAGGCCATTGTCTGATACAATTTACTTTTGTTTCTTCCATTCTAATACCTGTGGAGCTAATGTGATAACCCAAAAAGGACACTTGATCAACATGGAATAAACACTTCTCCAACTTAGCATAGAGACTATGTGTTCGTAATCTGTCAAGAACTGTTGTGACATGTTTAATATGATCCTGTAAGTTTTGTGAATATATAAGAATGTCATCTAGGTATACGACAATGTAAACATCTAAGATGTCACGGAAAATATCGTTAATGAAATTCTGAAATGTAGCCGGCGCATTACAGAGTCCGAATGGCATAACAACATACTCGAATAACCCGTAGCGGGTTCTAAATGCTGTCAGCCACTCGTCGCCGGCACGGATTCTGACGAGGTTGTAGGCCCCTCTTAGGTCCAATTTTGTGAAGACCTTAGCTCCTCGCAACCTCTCAATAAGTTCTGGTATTAATGGAAGTGGGTATCTGTTTTTTATTGTACGTTTATTGAGTTCTCTATAATCTATGATCGGCCTGAGTGAATCATCCTTATTTCTCACAAAGAAAATACCAGCACCTGCTGGTGATGTGGAAGGCCTGATAAAGCCTTTCTCAAGACTTTCCTGAAAGTAATTTTTTAGATGATCCAATTCAGGTTTGGATAAGGGATAAATATGACCATAGGGTATAGTAGACCCTGGTAGAAGCTCAATGGGGCAATCATATACCCTATGAGGTGGTAGGGATTGGGCTTCTTTTTTACTGAATACATCAGAGTATGCAGAATAACAGTTAGGCAGTGTAGGTTCAGATACTACTGATATTTGATGTATGGTGTAACAAGATTGCATACAGTAATTAGATGATAGTGAAATGGAAAAGTCAGACCAATTTAGAGTGGGTTTGTGTGTTTTTAACCAAGGAATACCTAATATGAGGGGGAACATTGGAGATGTGATAACGTTAAAACATATAGTTTCACTATGACCTGTACTGGTACACATATCCAACGGCACGGTTTGTTGATTTACTGGACCTGAGGAGAGAGGGGAACCATCAACAACGTTAAACAAGACAGGAGAAGATTTTGCTTCAATAGGTATTTTATTGGCCCTTACGAACTCAAGGTCAATGAAATTACCACTTGCTCCTGTGTCAATTAGAGCTTCAGTTCTGACCCTGTGATGTTGCCACTGTAAGGAGAGAGATAAAAAAAATAAGTACTATTTTTGTCCTTCAGGTTATGGTAACGTAAAGTGTTTTTTGACCTACCCGACTTTTGCTTAATCAAAAGGGGGCATCCCTTAACTTCATGGTCTCTGGCGGCGCAGTACATACAGAGGTTCAGGAGGCGGCGTCTGTTCTTTTCTTGTTGGGAAAGAGGTCCCTTAATTACTCCTATCTCCATCGGAGTCTCCACATCATGTTCTCTATGTGTGATTTGTGTAGTGATTTTCCTTGGAATAGTAACATGTCCTGTCTTCTCATGACGGCGTTCCCTGATCCTTCTATCAATGGTGATAGATAAAGTGTAAAGATCTTCGAGGGAAGCAGGGATACCAATCCTAGATAACTCATCCTTGATATCATCAGATAATCCTATCCGGAAGTGGTTTTTCAAGGATGGTTCATTCCATTGGGAATCTTTTGCATGTATTTTGAACTGGGCAATGTAATCTTCTACAGGTTGCCTGTTCTGTTTTAAGGCTCTTATGGAAGCTTCGGCAGAGCTTTGTTTGAAGGGATCATCATATAAAGATGACATCTGCTTCAAGAAATCATCCAGTGAGTTCAAGATGGGATCTTGGATCTCATAATAAGTATCAGCCCAAGCACGAGGCTCTGCCCTTAGGAAGGATATGATAGTAAGGACCTTGAGTCTGTCTGTCCTGTATATGTTTGGTTTTAACTCAAACAGCAGGAGACATGAGTTTTTAAACTCCCTGTACTGGGATCTGTTGCCTGAAAACTTGTCTGGTAAACTGACCTGTGGTTCAGGTGCCTGTACAGGAGGGTTAGTCTTAGTATTGTAAAGGTCTCTTATGCAGGTTTTAACTGTTTCATTATCACTCTGCAACTCTCTTACAGTCTGTGTAAGGTTATCTATGCACTGTGACATATTAGTGATTTTAACCGTTAAGTCCTCAGAGGTCATTTTATGGCTTGGTTATTATGTCAGAATTGAAGATTATCTTTAAGAATTTAAACCTCTGTTTTCTAGGATTCACAAATATGACAATGTATAAATATATATATGTTACACAGAGGATAACACAGGAGGCCCAAAGGTGTGTAAGCTCTGTGTATTAATATGGCCCTTTAATAGTCTGTACTCAAATCTCTCTGGAGTTCAGTGATTATTTAGGGCGTAACAGTATAACAAAATATGTAACAGATTGAGATATTGTATACAAATGACAAAGTTACTGATATTAGGCAGGATCAATAAACAGTTGTTGTTGCGGTATGTAATTCTCAGTATAATGGCAGACTCTTGCTATACAATGTAATAATATACGACCTGATTCCACTTGCGTGGAAGGTAGAACTCCAGAGGTGTCAGAGTGGAGGGATCAGACCAGGTAAGTTTGTTCAGTCACCGGAGCCCCTTATCCTCTGCACGCGGTGAGTAGGGAGAGCTGTAGCTGCGGCTGCAGCTGATGACGTCACCCGCTCTGAAGCCGGAGGGCTGTGTGGATGCGGAGCTGCAGCGCAGCTCAGTCTGCTTAACTTGAGGCTAGTTAGTAAGTTAGCGGTACCGGCAGGTAAGCTGGGACAGGCAAAGTGGAGATAGGTAGAGCCCAGAGTGTAACTGGTTCTGGCTGTTGTAGACAGGGTAACTGAAACTTTGCAAACACAGCAGGAATAGTGGCTAGAAAGCCAGACTTGGGTGAGGAGGTAGAACATTCAGAATCTACCAAACAAAATAACCAAGCAATGAGTCTAGGAGGGGGAGGTGCTTTTATAGCACTAATGGTAATTAAGGATGATACCAGTTAAAGGCACAGAGCATGAAAGGAACCCTGACAGTATGTGTGTAAGTATGATTGTATTGTGTACATGTATGTATGCATGTGTTTGTGTGTGTATATGTATACAGTGAGGCCCCGGTTTACGCACGACTCTGTATACGAAATTTCGGTTTACAAAATCGAAATTTGAAGAAAATTTGACTCGGTTTACGAATTTTTTTCGCAATACGAAACAAAATGCCGGTCAAAATGCCGGTTTGCCCCCCTCGGTTTACGAATATTTTTCGCAATACGAAACCAGTGGCCCCTGTGCCCCCTGCATACTCAAGTATGATTGAATTAATGAAGTTTGGGTACCAGTGTAGAGGTGTTGGAGAGGTTTTGGAGCCATTTTGCAGCAAGTTGTTGAGCCTTTTGAGCCATTTGCAGCAAGTTGTTAAGCCTTTTGGAGCCATTTGCAGCAAGTTGTGGAGCCTTTTGGAGACATTGGAGCCATTTGCAGCAAGTTGTTAAGCCTTTTGGAGCCTTTTGGAGCCTTTTTTGGACACTTTACTTGAATTTTTTCGGACCTCCGGAACGCATTAATTGATTTTCAATGCATTCCTATGGGAAACCGTGTTTCGGTTTACGAATTTTTCGCAATACGAAACGACCCGGAGAACGAATTAAATTCGTAAACCGAGGCCTCACTGTATATTTGTGTGTATGTGTGTGTGAGTATATGTATGTGTGTAAGTATGTGTTTGTGTGTGTATATGTATATGTATATGTGTGTGTGTATGTGTTTGTGTGTGTATATGTATGTGTGTATGTTTTTGTGTGTGTGTATATGTATATATGTATGTGTGTGTGTGAGTATATGTATGTGTGTAAGTATGATTGTATTGTGTACATGTATGTATGCATGCATGTGTTTGTGTGTCTGTGTATATGGATATATGTGTGTGTGTGTGAGTGTGAGTATATGTATGTGTGTAAGTATGATTGTAATACATGATTGTATGCATGTATGTCTGTGTATATGAGACTGTATGTATGTGTGTGTGTGTGTGTGTGTGTGTGTATTTATGAGTGTGTTTGTATGCATTTATGCATTTGTGTTGTATCTAGGGTTGCCACCTCAGCCATGTTTTCCTGGACGCTTATGAGTTACACATGCTGCAGGGTGTGCAGGGAGGAACATGTATTGTGTTTCTGGACAGCGCTATTCATATTCCACCCTGCAGCATGTGTAACTTATAAGTGTTCTGTATTTTAAGGGACGGGTGGCAACCCTAGTTGTATCTATGTATATATCTATGTGTGGGTATGTACGTACGTACGTGTGTATGTATCTGTGTTTTTGTATAAATGAGTGTATTTAAATGTGTTTATGTGTGTACTGTATGTATGTGTATATATGCATGTATGTGTGTGTGTATGTGCATGTGTTTCTTTAATGACTGTGTGTGTATGTATGTATGAATGTATGTGTGTGTGTGTATGTGTTTCTTTAATGACTGTGTGTGTATGTATGTATGAATGTATGTGTGTGTGTGTATGTGTTTCTTTAATGACTGTGTGTGTATGTATGAATGTATGTGTGTGTCAGTGGCAGTTCTAGAACTTAATATTTTCGGAGGCTAAAAGGTGATGAAGAAAAAGCCCACATAATAAATGAAGCCCTGGAGGCGCATAGCACCCCTCAGCACCTCCATGGAACCGCCACTGATGTATGTGTGTATACTGTATGTATATGAGTGTGTGTGTGTACTGTATGTATGTATGTGTAAAAGTGTTTGTGTGTACTGTATGTATGTATGTTTGTCTATGAGTGTATGTGTGTACTGTATGTATGTGTACTAACTGTATGTATGTGTATAGGGTATGTATGTGTGTGTATGAGTATGTGTGTACTGTATGTATGCATGTCTGTGTACTGTATGTGTGTACGGTATGTATGCATGTGTGTGTATGTGTGTACTGTGTGTATGTATGTGTATGAGTGTGTGTGTGTACTGTATGTATGCATGTGTGTGTATGTATGTATGTATGTATGTATGTGTATGAGTGTGAGTGTTTGTGTGTATGTGTGTACTGTATGCATGCATGTGTGTGTATGTGTATACTGTATGTATGCATGTATATGTATGAGTTTATGTGTGTACTGTATGTATGTATGTATGTGAAAAAGTGTTTGTGTATGTGTGTACTGTTATGTATGTGTGTGTGAGTATGTTGTTCTATAAGTGTGTGTACTGTATGTGTGTGTGTATGG
Source organism: Bombina bombina (assembly GCF_027579735.1). Classification (NCBI taxonomy): domain Eukaryota; kingdom Metazoa; phylum Chordata; class Amphibia; order Anura; family Bombinatoridae; genus Bombina; species Bombina bombina. Next base: position 180,077,622 of record NC_069508.1, on the reverse strand, counting down.
TCCCGGGAAGTTTGCCATCTGTTCCACATTGCCCCATGCATTTTTTTTTAAAATTCTATTGGGCCCATACTCAGAAGCAGCTGGCTTTCTCTCCCAGGGTTAGATACCTGTTAGATTCCGTGTGGAAAAGGAATTGTGTGTGTGGGTTAAGCAGGAGTAAGAAGCTGTATACCCTCTGACCTCAGGTAATGGTGACCTCTAACCTCTGGTAGTGATGACGTCTAACCCCTGGTGATAATACTAGCATGCCTTCAGTTTTATGCGATGAGCAGCGCTAACACCAGGGAAATGAACAGTGGCAGCCTCAGACCGCCAGCTAATGTGCTTGCCAACCCCAGGACCCCATACAATGAATTACAGATACCCATATATGATGTAGTGTGTGTGTATCTGCATGTATAAGTGTAAGCTATGTAGTGTGTGTGTATCTGCATGTATAAGTCTATGCTATGTAGTGTGTGTATCTGCATGTATAAGTGTAAGCTATGTAGTGTGTGTCTGCCTGCATGTATAAGTGTAAGCTATGTAATGTCTGTATCTGCATGTATAAGTGTATGCTATGTAGTGTGTGTGTATCTGCATGTATAAGTGTATGCTATGTAGTGTGTGTGTGTATCTGCCTGTATAAGTGTATGCTATGTAGTGTGTATGTATCTGCATGTATAAGTGTAAGCTATGTAATGTCTGTATCTGCATGTATAAGTGTATGCTATGTAGTGTGTGTGTATCTGCATGTATAAGTGTAAGCTATGTAATGTCTGTATCTGCATGTATAAAGTGTATGCTATGTAGTGTGTGTGTGTATCTGCATGTATAAGTGTATGCTATGTAGTGTGTGTGTGTGTGTATCTGCATGTATAAGTGTATGCTATGTAGTGTGTGTGTGTGTGTGTATCTGCATGTATAAGTGTATGCTTTGTAGTGTGTGTGTATCTGCATGTATAAGTGTAGGCTGTGTAGTGTGTATGTATCTGCATGTATAAGTGTAAGCTATGTAGTGTGTGTATCTGCATGTATAAGTCTATGCTATGTAGTGTGTGTGTGTATCTGCATGTATAAATCTATGCTATGTAGTGTGTGTGTATCTGCATGCATAGGTGTATGCTGTGTAGTGTGTGTGTGTGTGTATCTGCATGTATACGTGTATGCTATGTAGTGTGTGTGTATGTATCTGCATGTATAAGTGTATGCTATGTAGTGTGTGTGTGTGTGTGTATCTGCATGTATAAGTGTATGCTATGTAGTGTGTGTGTGTGTGTGTGTATCTGCATGTATAAGTGTATGCTTTGTAGTGTGTGTGTATCTGCATGTATAAGTGTAGGCTGTGTAGTGTGTATGTATCTGCATGTATAAGTGTAAGCTATGTAGTGTGTGTATCTGCATGTATAAGTCTATGCTATGTAGTGTGTGTGTGTATCTGCATGTATAAATCTATGCTATGTAGTGTGTGTGTATCTGCATGCATAGGTGTATGCTGTGTAGTGTGTGTGTGTGTATCTGCATGTATACGTGTATGCTATGTAGTGTGTGTGTATGTATCTGCATGTATAAGTGTATGCTATGTAGTGTGTGTGTATCTGCATGTATAAGTGTATGCTATGTAGTGTGTGTGTGTGTGTATCTGCATGTATAAGTGAATGCTATGTAGTGTGTGTGTATCTGCATGTATAAGTGTATGCTATGTAGTGTGTGTGTGTGTATCTGCATGTATAAGTGTATGCTATGTAGTGTGTGTGTGTAACTGCATGCATAAGTGTATGCTATGTAGTGTGTGTGTATCTGCATGTATAAGTGTATGCTATGTAGTGTGTGTGTGTATCTGCATGTATAAGTGTATGCTATGTAGTGTGTGTGTGTGTGTATCTGCATGTATAAGTGTATGCTATGTAGTGTGTGTGTGTGTATCTGCATGTATAAGTCTATGCTATGTAGTGTGTGTGTGTGTATATCTGCATGTATAAGTCTATGCTATGTAGTGTGTGTGTATCTGCATGTATAAGTGTATGCTTTGTAGCGTGTGTGTATCTGCATGTATAAGTGTAGGCTGTGTAGTGTGTATGTATCTGCACGTATAAGTGTAAGCTATGTAGTGTGTGTATCTGCATGTATAAGTCTATGCTATGTAGTGTGTGTGTGTATCTGCATGTATAAATCTATGCTATGTAGTGTGTGTGTGTATCTGCAAGTATAAGTCTATGCTATGTAGTGTGTATCTGCATGTATAAGTGTTTGCTATGTAGTATGTGTGTATCTGCATGTATAAGTGTATGCTATGTAGTGTGTGTGTATCTGCATGCATAGGTGTATGCTGTGTAGTGTGTATGTATCTGCATGTATAAGTGTAAGCTATGTAGTGTGTGTATCTGCATGTATAAGTCTATGCTATGTAGTGTGTGTGTATATCTGCATATATAAATCTATGCTATGTAGTGTGTGTATGTATCTGCAAGTATAAGTCTATGCTATGTAGTGTGTATCTGCATGTATAAGTGTATGCTATGTAGTGTGTGTGTGTGTATCTGCATGTATAAGTGTATGCTATGAAGTGTGTGTGTGTGTATCTGCATGTATAAGTGTATGCTATGCAGTGTGTGTGTATCTTCATGCATAGGTGTATGCTGTGTAGTGTATGTGTGTGTGTGTATCTGCATGTATAAGTGTATGCTATGTAGTGTGTGTGTATCTGCATGCATAGGTGTATGCTGTGTAGTGTGTGTGTGTATCTGCATGTATAAGTGTATGCTATGTAGTGTGTGTGTATCTGCATGCATCAGTGTATGCTGTGTAGTGTGTGTGTGTGTATATCTGCATGTATAAGTGTATGCTATGTAGTGTATCTGCATGTATAAGTGTATGCTATGTAGTGTGTGTGTATCTGCATGCATAGGTGTATGCTGTGTAGTGTGTGTGTGTGTGTGTGTGTATCTGCATGTATAAGTTTATGCTTTGTAGTGTGTGTGTATCTGCATGTATAAGTGTATGCTATGTAGTGTGTGTATATATGCATGTATACGTGTATGCTATGTAGTGTGTGTGTATCTGCATGTATATGTGTATGCTATGTATTGTGTGTGTGTGTATCTGCATGTATAAGTGTATGCTATGTAGTGTGTGTGTGTGTATCTGCATGTATAAGTGAATGCTATGTAGTGTGTGTGTGTGTGTGTGTATCTGCATGTATAAGTGAATGCTATGTAGTGTGTGTGTATCTGCATGTATAAGTGTATGCTATGTAGTGTTTGTGTGTATCTGCATGTATAAGTGTATGCTATGTAGTGTGTGTGTATCTGCATGCATAAGTGTATGCTATGTAGTGTTTGTGTGTATCTGCATGTATAAGTGTATGCTATATAGTGTGTGTATCTGCATGTATAAGTGTATGCTATGTAGTGTGTGTGTGTGTGTGTGTGTGTATCTGCATGTATAAGTGAATGCTATGTAGTGTGTGTGTATCTGCATGTATAAGTGGATGCTATGTAGTGTTTGTGTGTATCTGCATGTATAAGTGAATGCTATGTAGTGTGTGTGTATCTGCATGTATAAATGTAAAAACAGTTCCTGAAACACAGAAAAAAGAGAGGCGCTCTTCGTGTAATATGTCCTAGAATGATGTGACCAGATGTATTAAGCAATGGAAATATACTCACAAACGACCATGCACCCACAGTGCAATAACGAGCAGGCCGAAACTTCGGAGCCGTTCGGCTGACTCACTAAGACGATAGGCACTTGGGACCAAAGCGAGGCTCACCAGAATGACCACTTCCGTTGGTGTGTGGGACCAGGATACCAAACTGCTGGCAAAAAGAATGTAACCCTTGGTGTGGGAGCTCCAACCAGGCGGAGGTCCCAAATCGTTAAAGGGAAAGATTAAATCCAATGTCCAGAGCAAGTATTAAACAGTAATTTCTTTATTAAAAACAATTAAAAGTTGTTGCTTAGCAACGCGTTTCTCGGCTGAGTGCCGTTTCTTCAGGCTAATATTGAGATACTGATACCTTGCTCTATTTATACACCCTAGACTAATCAATTGCTGCAAATTGCTCACACACTAGTTTACGAATGGCCTATATGTATAAATGTATGCTATGTAGTGTGTGTGTGTATCTGCATGTATAAGTGTATGCTATGTAGTGTGTGTGTGTGTATCTGCATGTATAAGTGTATGCTATGTAGTGTGTGTGTGTGTATCTGCATGTATAAGTGTATGCTATGTAGTGTGTGTATCTGCATGTATAAGTGTATGCTATGTAGTGTGTGTGTGTATCTGCATGTATAAGTGTATGCTATGTAGTGTGTGTGTGTATCTGCATGTATAAGTGTATGCTATGTAGTGTGTGTGTATCTGCATGTATAAGTGTATGCTATGTAGTGTGTGTATCTGCATGTATAAGTGTATGCTATGTAGTGTGTGTGTGTATCTGCATGTATAAGTGTATGCTATGTAGTGTGTGTGTGTATCTGCATGTATAAGTGTATGCTATGTAGTATGTGTGTATCTGCATGTATAAGTGTATGCTATGTAGTGTGTGTATCTGCATGTATAAGTGTATGCTATGTACTGTGTGTGTGTATCTGCATGTATAAGTGTATGCTATGTAGTGTGTGTGTGTATCTGCATGTATAAGTGTATGCTATGTAGTGTGTGTGTGTATCTGCATGTATAAGTCTATGCTATGTAGTGTGTGTATGTATCTGCATGTATAAGTGTATGCTATGTAGTGTGTGTGTGTGTATCTGCATGCATAAGTGTATGCTTTGTAGTGTGTGTGTATCTGCATGTATAAGTGTAGGCTGTGTAGTGTGTATGTATCTGCATGTATAAGTGTAAGCTATGTAGTGTGTGTATCTGCATGTATAAATCTATGCTATGTAGTGTGTGTGTGTATCTGCAAGTATAAGGCTATGCTATGTAGTGTGTGTGTATCTGCATGTATAAGTGTATGCTATGTAGTGTGTGTGTATCTGCATGTATAAGTGTATGCTATGTAGTGTGTGTGTATCTGCATGTATAAGTGTATGCTATGTAGTGTGTGTGTATCTGCATGTATAAGTGTATGCTATGTAGTGTGTGTGTGTATCTGCATGTGTAAGTGTGTGCTATGTAGTGTGTGTGTGTATGTGTGTATCTGCATGTATAAGTGTATGCTATGTAGTGTGTGTGTGTATCTGCATGTATAAGTGTATGCTATGTAGTGTGTGTGTATCTGCATGTATAAGTGTATGCTATGTAGTGTGTGTGTATCTGCATGTATAAGTGTATGCTATGTAGTGTGTGTGTGTATCTGCATGTATAAGTGTATGCTATGTAGTGTGTGTGTGTATCTGCATGTATAAGTGTATGCTATGTAGTGTGTGTGTGTGTATCTGCATGTGTAAGTGTATGCTATGTAGTGTGTGTGTGTATCTACATGTATAAGTGTATGCTATGTAGTGTGTGTGTATCTGCATGTATAAGTGTATGCTATGTAGTGTGTGTGTATCTGCATGTATAAGTGTATGCTATGTAGTGTGTGTGTGTATCTGCATGTATAAGTGTATGCTATGTAGTGTGTGTGTATCTGCATGTATAAGTGTATGCTATGTAGTGTGTGTGTATCTGCATGTATAAGTGTATGCTATGTAGTGTGTGTGTGTATCTGCATGTATAAGTGTATGCTATGTAGTGTGTGTGTGTATCTGCATGTATAAGTGTATGCTATGTAGTGTGTGTGTATCTGCATGTATAAGTGTATGCTATGTAGTGTGTGTATCTGCATGTATAAGTGTATGCTATGTAGTGTGTGTGTGTATCTGCATGTATAAGTGTATGCTATGTAGTGTGTGTGTGTATCTGCATGTATAAGTGTATGCTATGTAGTATGTGTGTATCTGCATGTATAAGTGTATGCTATGTAGTGTGTGTATCTGCATGTATAAGTGTATGCTATGTAGTGTGTGTGTGTATCTGCATGTATAAGTGTATGCTATGTAGTGTGTGTGTGTATCTGCATGTATAAGTGTATGCTATGTAGTGTGTGTGTGTATCTGCATGTATAAGTCTATGCTATGTAGTGTGTGTATGTATCTGCATGTATAAGTGTATGCTATGTAGTGTGTGTGTGTGTATCTGCATGCATAAGTGTATGCTTTGTAGTGTGTGTGTATCTGCATGTATAAGTGTAGGCTGTGTAGTGTGTATGTATCTGCATGTATAAGTGTAAGCTATGTAGTGTGTGTATCTGCATGTATAAATCTATGCTATGTAGTGTGTGTGTGTATCTGCAAGTATAAGGCTATGCTATGTAGTGTGTGTGTATCTGCATGTATAAGTGTATGCTATGTAGTGTGTGTGTATCTGCATGTATAAGTGTATGCTATGTAGTGTGTGTGTATCTGCATGTATAAGTGTATGCTATGTAGTGTGTGTGTATCTGCATGTATAAGTGTATGCTATGTAGTGTGTGTGTGTATCTGCATGTGTAAGTGTGTGCTATGTAGTGTGTGTGTGTATGTGTGTATCTGCATGTATAAGTGTATGCTATGTAGTGTGTGTGTGTATCTGCATGTATAAGTGTATGCTATGTAGTGTGTGTGTATCTGCATGTATAAGTGTATGCTATGTAGTGTGTGTGTATCTGCATGTATAAGTGTATGCTATGTAGTGTGTGTGTGTATCTGCATGTATAAGTGTATGCTATGTAGTGTGTGTGTGTATCTGCATGTATAAGTGTATGCTATGTAGTGTGTGTGTGTGTATCTGCATGTGTAAGTGTATGCTATGTAGTGTGTGTGTGTATCTACATGTATAAGTGTATGCTATGTAGTGTGTGTGTATCTGCATGTATAAGTGTATGCTATGTAGTGTGTGTGTAACTGCATGTATAAGTGTATGCTATGTAGTGTGTGTGTGTATCTGCATGTGTAAGTGTATGCTATGTAGTGTGTGTGTGTGTATCTGCATGTATAAGTCTATGCTATGTAGTGTGTGTGTGTATCTGCATGTGTAAGTGTATGCTATGTAGTGTGTGTGTGTATCTGCATGTATAAGTGTATGCTATGTAGTGTGTGTGTAACTGCATGTATAAGTGTATGCTATGTAGTGTGTGTGTATGTGCATGTGTAAGTGTATGCTATGTAGTGTGTGTGTGTATCTGCATGTGTAAGTGTATGCTATGTAGTGTGTGTGTGTGTGTATCTGCATGTATAAGTCTATGCTATGTAGTGTGTGTGTATCTGCATGTATAAGTATATGCTATGTAGTGTGTGTGTGTATCTGCATGTATAAGTGTATGCTATGTAGTGTGTGTGTATATGCATGTATAAGTGTATGCTATGTAGTGTGTGTGTATCTGCATGTATAAGTGTATGCTATGTAGTGTGTGTGTGTATCTGCATGTATAAGTGTATGCTATGTAGTGTGTGTGTATCTGCATGTGTAAGTGTATGCTATGTAGTGTGTGTGTATCTGCATGTGTAAGTGTATGCTATGTAGTGTGTGTGTATCTGCATGTATAAGTCTATGCTATGTAGTGTGTGTGTATCTGCATGTATAAGTGTATGCTATGTAGTGTGTGTATCTGCATGTATAAGTGTATGCTATGTAGTGTGTGTGTGTATCTGCATGTATAAGTGTATGCTATGTAGTGTGTGTGTATCTGCATGTATAAGTGTATGCTATGTAGTGTGTGTATCTGCATGTATAAGTGTATGCTATGTAGTGTGTGTGTGTATCTGCATGTATAAGTGTATGCTATGTAGTGTGTGTGTATCTGCATGTATAAGTGTATGCTATGTAGTGTGTGTATCTGCATGTATAAGTGTATGCTATGTAGTGTGTGTGTGTATCTGCATGTATAAGTGTATGCTATGTAGTGTGTGTGTGTATCTGCATGTATAAGTGTATGCTATGTAGTATGTGTGTATCTGCATGTATAAGTGTATGCTATGTAGTGTGTGTATCTGCATGTATAAGTGTATGCTATGTAGTGTGTGTGTGTATCTGCATGTATAAGTGTATGCTATGTAGTGTGTGTGTGTATCTGCATGTATAAGTGTATGCTATGTAGTGTGTGTGTGTGTATCTGCATGTATAAGTCTATGCTATGTAGTGTGTGTATGTATCTGCATGTATAAGTGTATGCTATGTAGTGTGTGTGTGTGTATCTGCATGCATAAGTGTATGCTTTGTAGTGTGTGTGTATCTGCATGTATAAGTGTAGGCTGTGTAGTGTGTATGTATCTGCATGTATAAGTGTATGCTATGTAGTGTGTGTGTATCTGCATGTATAAGTCTATGCTATGTAGTGTGTGTGTATCTGCATGTATAAGTGTATGCTATGTAGTGTGTGTGTATCTGCATGTATAAGTGTATGCTATGTAGTGTGTGTGTGTATCTGCATGTATAAGTATATGCTTTGTAGTGTGTGTGTATCTGCATGTATAAGTGTATGCTATGTAGTGTGTGTATATATGCATGTATACGTGTATGCTATGTAGTGTGTGTGTATCTGCATGTATATGTGTATGCTATGTAGTGTGTGTGTGTGTATCTGCATGTATAAGTGTATGCTATGTAGTGTGTGTGTGTGTATCTGCATGTATAAGTGAATGCTATGTAGTGTGTGTGTGTGTGTGTGTGTGTGTGTATCTGCATGTATAAGTGCATGCTATGTAGTGTGTGTGTATCTGCATGCATAAGTGTATGCTATGTAGTGTGTGTGTATCTGTATGTATAAATGTATGCTATGTAGTGTGTGTGTGTATCTGCATGTATAAGTGTATGCTATGTAGTGTGTGTGTGTATCTGCATGTATAAGTGTATGCTATATAGTGTGTGTATCTGCATGTATAAGTGTATGCTATGTAGTGTGTGTGTGTGTGTGTGTGTGTGTATCTGCATGTATAAGTGAATGCTATGTAGTGTGTGTGTATCTGCATGTATAAGTGGATGCTATGTAGTGTTTGTGTGTATCTGCATGTATAAGTGAATGCTATGTAGTGTGTGTGTATCTGCATGCATAAGTGTATGCTATGTAGTGTGTGTGTATCTGCATGTATAAATGTAAAAACAGTTCCTGAAACACAGAAAAAAGAGAGGCGCTCTTCGTGTAATATGTCCTAGAACGATGTGACCAGATGTATTAAGCAATGGAAATATACTCACAAACGACCATGCACCCACAGTGCAATAACGAGCAGGCCGAAACTTCGGAGCCGTTTGGCTGACTCACTAAGACGATAGGCACTTGGGACCAAAGCGAGGCTCACCAGAATGACCACTTCCGTTGGTGTGTGGGACCAGGATACCAAACTGCTGGCAAAAAGAATGTAACCCTTGGTGTGGGAGCTCCAACCAGGCGGAGGTCCCAAATCGTTAAAGGGAAAGATTAAATCCAATGTCCAGAGCAAGTATTAAACAGTAATTTCTTTATTAAAAACAATTAAAAGTTGTTGCTTAGCAACGCGTTTCTCGGCTGAGTGCCGTTTCTTCAGGCTAATATTGAGATACTGATACCTTGCTCTATTTATACACGCTAGACTAATCAATTGCTGCAAATTGCTCACACACTAGTTTACGAATGGCCTATATGTATAAATGTATGCTATGTAGTGTGTGTGTGTATCTGCATGTATAAGTGTATGCTATGTAGTGTGTGTGTGTGTATCTGCATGTATAAGTGTATGCTATGTAGTGTGTGTATCTGCATGTATAAGTGTATGCTATGTAGTGTGTGTGTGTATCTGCATGTATAAGTGTATGCTATGTAGTGTGTGTGTATCTGCATGTATAAGTGTATGCTATGTAGTGTGTGTATCTGCATGTATAAGTGTATGCTATGTAGTGTGTGTGTGTATCTGCATGTATAAGTGTATGCTATGTAGTGTGTGTGTGTATCTGCATGTATAAGTGTATGCTATGTAGTATGTGTGTATCTGCATGTATAAGTGTATGCTATGTAGTGTGTGTATCTGCATGTATAAGTGTATGCTATGTAGTGTGTGTATCTGCATGTATAAGTGTATGCTATGTAGTGTGTGTGTGTATCTGCATGTATAAGTCTATGCTATGTAGTGTGTGTGTGTATCTGCATGTATAAGTCTATGCTATGTAGTGTGTGTATGTATCTGCATGTATAAGTGTATGCTATGTAGTGTGTGTGTGTGTATCTGCATGCATAAGTGTATGCTTTGTAGTGTGTGTGTATCTGCATGTATAAGTGTAGGCTGTGTAGTGTGTATGTATCTGCATGTATAAGTGTAAGCTATGTAGTGTGTGTATCTGCATGTATAAATCTATGCTATGTAGTGTGTGTGTGTATCTGCAAGTATAAGTCTATGCTATGTAGTGTGTGTGTATCTGCATGTATAAGTGTATGCTATGTAGTGTGTGTGTATCTGCATGTATAAGTGTATGCTATGTAGTGTGTGTGTATCTGCATGTATAAGTGTATGCTATGTAGTGTGTGTGTATCTGCATGTATAAGTGTATGCTATGTAGTGTGTGTGTGTATCTGCATGTGTAAGTGTGTGCTATGTAGTGTGTGTGTGTATGTGTGTATCTGCATGTATAAGTGTATGCTATGTAGTGTGTGTGTGTATCTGCATGTATAAGTGTATGCTATGTAGTGTGTGTGTATCTGCATGTATAAGTGTATGCTATGTAGTGTGTGTGTATCTGCATGTATAAGTGTATGCTATGTAGTGTGTGTGTGTATCTGCATGTATAAGTGTATGCTATGTAGTGTGAGTGTGTATCTGCATGTATAAGTGTATGCTATGTAGTGTGTGTGTGTATCTGCATGTGTAAGTGTATGCTATGTAGTGTGTGTGTGTATCTACATGTATAAGTGTATGCTATGTAGTGTGTGTGTATCTGCATGTATAAGTGTATGCTATGTAGTGTGTGTGTAACTGCATGTATAAGTGTATGCTATGTAGTGTGTGTGTGTATCTGCATGTGTAAGTGTATGCTATGTAGTGTGTGTGTGTATCTGCATGTATAAGTCTATGCTATGTAGTGTGTGTGTGTATCTGCATGTGTAAGTGTATGCTATGTAGTGTGTGTGTGTGTATCTACATGTATAAGTGTATGCTATGTAGTGTGTGTGTGTATCTGCATGTATAAGTGTATGCTATGTAGTGTGTGTGTAACTGCATGTATAAGTGTATGCTATGTAGTGTGTGTGTATGTGCATGTGTAAGTGTATGCTATGTAGTGTGTGTGTGTATCTGCATGTGTAAGTGTATGCTATGTAGTGTGTGTATGTGTGTGTGTATCTGCATGTATAAGTCTATGCTATGTAGTGTGTGTGTATCTGCATGTATAAGTATATGCTATGTAGTGTGTGTGTGTATCTGCATGTATAAGTGTATGCTATGTAGTGTGTGTGTATCTGCATGTATAAGTGTATGCTATGTAGTGTGTGTGTATCTGCATGTATAAGTGTATGCTATGTAGTGTGTGTGTGTATCTGCATGTATAAGTGTATGCTATGTAGTGTGTGTGTATCTGCATGTGTAAGTGTATGCTATGTAGTGTGTGTGTATCTGCATGTGTAAGTGTATGCTATGTAGTGTGTGTGTATCTGCATGTATAAGTCTATGCTATGTAGTGTGTGTTTATCTGCATGTATAAGTGTATGCTATGTAGTGTGTGTGTATCTGCATGTATAAGTGTATGCTATGTAGTGTGTGTGTGTATCTGCATGTATAAGTGTATGCTATGTAGTGTGTGTGTGTATCTGCATGTATAAGTGAATGCTATGTAGTGTGTGTATCTGCATGTATAAGTCTATGCTATGTAGTGTGTGTGTGTGTCTGCATGTATAAGTCTATGCTATGTAGTGTGTGTGTGTATCTGCATGTATAAGTGTATGCTATGTAGTGTGTGTGTGTATCTGCATGTATAAGTGAATGCTATGTAGTGTGTGTATCTGCATGTATAAGTCTATGCTATGTAGTGTGTGTGTGTATCTGCATGTATAAGTGAATGCTATGTAGTGTGTGTATCTGCATGTGTAAGTGTATGCTATGTAGTGTGTGTGTGTGTATCTGCATGTATAAGTCTATGCTATGTAGTGTGTGTGTATCTGCATGTATAAGTGTATGCTATGTAGTGTGTGTGTGTATCTGCATGTATAAGTGTATGCTATGTAGTGTGTGTGTATCTGCATGTATAAGTGTATGCTATGTAGTGTGTGTGTATCTGCATGTATAAGTGTATGCTATGTAGTGTGTGTGTATCTGCATGTATAAGTGTATGCTTTGTAGTGAGTATAAAAAGCCCCATCCCTGCTCCTGCTCACCACATATCACACTTTTGCCAGTGAGGGGTCTGTCCCTCTTTAGAATGTTGAAATATTGGGGGGTATGTAGCGTGTGTGTGCTTGTATATGTATGTGCCACTTCTGTTTTACTGATCATAAGCCAAATTCTCGATACTGAATGACACATTTATGGGGCCATATTTCACTTACCAATTTCAAACGGTAAAAATGTCTTGATAAATCCCAGACAACACATATTCAACTTATCTCTGAGTTCCCCAAAAATGTTTCAAATGCAACATTCGCTTTGCACATGGGCACAACACACTGAAATTATTCTCACCGGATGACACCAAACAGATACAAATGCTTCCTGCTTGATCAATTAATGTTAACAAAATACATAATAAACACTATTTACACTAATACAAACTTGTGAAATTGTTCACTAAACAAATGCCCATGGTTACTACGTCACTGATGCCCCCGTTTAATTCCCTTAAATACACATATCTGTGTGGTTTTGTAGCACAACAGGCAAATTACATACACGCCCCTCATTAGCATCACTACACATTATTAACCCCTTAAGGACCAGCACAGTACCCTGTGTACCAGCTGTGCCCTAGGTTGTTAGTGTGCCTTTCTCTCCTCTGTAGGCGTAAATGTGCTATTTCAGTATGCCTCAGGAGTGAGACAGTGCAGAAATAGTGTAATGGAGGCCACCCCAGGCTAACGATTGTAGGGAAGCCTGCATGCGAGTCTGGCCAGCAGCGGTACGGTCACAAATGGCACTTACTGTGTATACAATCACTATGATAGCCAGTTTGGCTATAGTTTTCTTTAGCTACACTAGTTTTGTAGAAATGGCTATAAAGAAAACATTGCTTGAGTCATTTAAGCTCAGAAACTGGGAAAAACCTTCATCATTAAAGGGACATTGTACACTAGATTTTTCTTTGCATAAATGTTTTGTCGATGATTTATTTATATAGCCCATCTGGGAGTGTTTTTGTAATAATGTGTATAGTTTTGCTTATTTTGAATAACATTGTGCTGATTTTCAGACTCCTAACCAAGCCCCAAAGTTTTAGATGTATACTGATGTCTACAGACTCCTGGCTGTGTAATGGGGCTTTTCATATGCAGGAAAGGAGGGGGGGGGGGTCTGCTCTTCCTGCTTTCCCAGCCCCTTTCAGTGGATGTCCCAGCCTGACCTCATCAACAGTGCTAAACTGGGAGCTTTTAGATGTATACTGATGTATACAGACTACAGGCTGCTTCTGTTTATATAATGGATCTTTTCATATGCAGGGGAGGGTGAGGTTCTGCTCTCAGCCCATTTCAGTGACTGTCCTAGACTAATCTCATCAACAGAGCTAAACTGGGAGTTTCTAAGTAAGTTTTTAAACAGTTTTATACTGAATTTTTATATCAGTATCTGTGCATCTTATTCTTTATAGTAGTGTCTATTACATGCAGTTATATGAAAATTGTTGTATACTGTTCTGGGGAGGGGGGGTTGAAAAGGATGAATCAACATTCACGTCCTTCAACCTGTCATGTAATTGCTAAACCCCCAAATCATTATTCTGTTTGTCGTTAAATGAGCGCATTTTGTTTTTTTCAGGAGGTGACAATGTTGTGCTTCAGGGTTATTTATCGCAGAAGCGATGTAGGATTTGTGATCACTGATAAAATACACTGACAGTACCAGCAATTATTATCAGTTGAAAAGAAGCACAAAATTGCGATCAACTTCTATATGTTACAAAGGGGTTAATTTCTGATTATAAGATGGATACAGTTGGTGAGCCAATCAGGAGAGGCATATGTAAGTAGAGGCAAGTTAACAACTATGTTCTGCACAGGATGAGTTCAGCAGCACACCTGATGCAAAAATGTAAAGGGACATAACCCCAAATGTTTATTTCATAATTCAGATAGAGCATTACATTTTAAAGAGATATTAAACACTTTGAGATTGTAATATAAAATGATAAATCATATACCTAAAAAAAACCTCTGCAATATACGTTATTTATTTTGCCCCCTTTTCCTGTAATTTCATTCTAAAATTGTGAGCTTTTCAGTTCCTGTTAGAAATGGAAGTGCAGAACACTGTTATATTCCACACAGCCATTGGCTGCACACTCTAGTGACCTATTTATAACTGTTCCTAATTGGCAACAGCAGAAAAGGTAACCTAAAGGGACATGAAACTCAAAAATTTTATTTCATGATTCAGATAAAGAATACAATTTTAAACAACTTTCCAATTTACTTCTATTATTTAATTTGCTTCCTTCTCTTGTTATCATTTGCTGAAAGGTTTATCTAGGCAAGTTCATGAGCAGCAGAGAAACTAGGTTCTAGCTGTTGATTGGTGGCTACATATATATATATTGAATGTGATTGGCTCACCCATGTGTTCAGTTAGAAACCAGTAGTGCATTGCTGCTCCTTCAACAAATTATACCAAGAGAATGAAACAGATTAGATAATAGACGTAAATTAGAAAGTTGTTTAAAATTATATTCTCAGTCTGAATCATGAAAGAAAATGTTTGGGTTTCATGTCCCTTTAAATACTAAATAAATGCTAGAGATAGAATGAGGCATTCAAAGAAAAGATTAGTCTGAGAAGAACATGTAGATGTATTTTTTAAAGTTTAATTAGCTGTTTAAATATTGACAAAATAAGTGTAAAGTTTTAGTGTCTATAAAACAATGGGAGCTGCCATGTTGTAACTTAAAGGGCCACTAAACACAAAATCTTTCTTTCATGATTCAGATAGAACATACAAATTTAAACAACATTAAAATTTACTTCTATTATTTATTTTGCTTCATTTTTTAGATATCCTTATTTGAAGAAAAAGCAATGCACATGGGTGAGCCAATCACATGAGGCTTCTATGTGCAGCAACCAATCAGCAGCTACTGAGCATATCTAGATATGCTTTTCAGCAAAGAATATCAAGAGAATAAAACAAATTAGATAATAGAAGTAAATTAGAAAGATGTTTAAAATTGCATTCTCATTCTAAATCATGAAAGAAAAAATGTGGGTTTCATGTCCCTTTAACCCCTTAATGACCACAGCACTTTTCCATTTTCTGTCCGTTTGGGACCAAGGCTATTTTTACATTTTTGCGGTGTTTGTGTTTAGCTGTAATTTTCCTCTTGCTCATTTACTGTACCCACACATAATATATACCGTTTTTCTCGCCATTAAATGGACTTTCCAAAGATACCATTATTTTCATCATATCTTATAATTTATTGTAAAAAAAATTATAAAATATGAGAAAAAAATGGAAAAAACACACTTTTTCTAACTTTGACCCCCAAAATCTGTTACACATCTACAACCACCAAAAAACACCCATGCAAAATAGTTTCTAAATTTTGTCCTGAGTTTAGAAATACCTAATGTTTACACGTTCTTTGCTTTTTTTGCAAGCTATAGGGCCATAAATACAAGTAGCACTTTGCTATTTCCAAACCATTTTATTCAAGATTAGCGCTAGTTACATTGGGACACTGATATCTTTCAGGAATACCTGAATATCCATTGACATGTATATATTTTTTTTTAGAAGAAATCCCAAAGTATTGATCTAGGCCAATTTTGGTATATTTCATGCCACCATTTCACCGCCAAATGCGATCAAATACAAAAAATCGTTCACTTTTTCACAAACTTTCGGTTTCTCACTGAAATTATTTACAAACAGCTTGTGCAATTATGGCATAAATGGTTGTAAATTTTTCTCTGGGATCCCCTTTGTTCAGAAATAGCAGACATATATGGCTTTGGCATTGCTTTTTGGTAATTAGAAGGCCGCTAAATGCCGCTGCGCACCACACGTGTATTATGCCCAGCAGTGCAGGGGTTAATTAGGGAGCTTGTAGGGAGCTTGTAGGGTTAATTTTAGCTTTATTCTAGTGTAGCAGACAACCCAAAGTATTGATCTAGGCCCATTTTGGTATATTTCATGCCACCATTTCACCGCCAAATGCGATCAAATAAAAAAAAAAGTTCCCTTTTTCACAAACTTTTTGTTTCTCACTGAAATTATTTACAAACAGCTTGTGCAATTATGACATAAATGGTTGTAAATTTTTCTCTGTGATCCCCTTTGTTCAGAAATAGCAGACACATATGGCTTTGGCGTTGCTTTTTGGTACTTAGGCCGCTAAATGCGCATCACACGTATTATGGCTAGCAGTGAAGGGGTTAATTAGGTAGCTTGTAGGGAGCTTGCAGGGTTAATTTTAGCTTTAGTGTAGAGCTTAGCCTCCCACCTGAAACATCAGACCCCCTGATCCCTCCCAAACAGCTCTCTTCCCTCCCCCACCCCACAATTGTCCCCGCCATCTTAAGTACTGGCAGAAACTGCCAGTACTAAAATAAAAGCTATATTTGGGCTTTTTTTTAAAAAAAGAAAAGGCATATTTACATATGCTGCTCTGTAGGACCCCCCTTTAGCCCCCAAACTGACTGATCCCCCACCAAACAGCTCTCTAACTCTCCCCCTGTCTTAATGGCCGCCATCTTGGGTACTGGCAGCTGTCTGCCAGTACCCAGTTTAGAATAAAATTGGTGATTTTTAAATTTTTCCCCTTTTCTGTAGTGTAGCACCCTGCCCCACCAAAAACCAACCCCCCACCCCCTCCTAGATACCATCGATTTATATATTTTTTGCCATAAATATACCCCTTTCTCAAACTTATAAACAGTTATATTTTCTGTAGTGTAGCGTTCCCACCCGCTCCCGCCCCGTGCACGCGCCCTCCCGCCGCCCCCGTGCACGCGCGCGCGCCCGTGCGCGCCCCCATCGGCTCTGCCCCCGATCCCGCCCCCCTCTACATTACCCGGCCCATCGATGGCCGCCCACCCGCCTCCCAAGTCGGCTCCCACCCACCAACGATACCGGCCATCGATGTCCGGTGCAGAGAGGGCCACAGAGTGGCTCTCTCTGCATCGGATGGCCATCTAGCGTTATTGCAGGATGCCTCCATATCGAGGCATCACTGCAATAACCGGAAAGCAGCTGGAAGCGAGCAGGATCGCTTCCAGCTGCTTTCCACACCGAGGACGTGCAGGGTACGTCCTCAGGCATTAACTGCCTTTTTTTTGAGGACGTACCCTGCACGTCCTCGGTCATTAAGGGGTTAATAGAGTGTCCATCACAGTGAGTAGAGAATAGGTTTAATTGTGAGAGACCAAAGGAGAATGTGAGTGAGAGAAGTTTAGATGTTGAAGTCCCGGAGTATTAGTGAGGATGAATTTGTAGGGACAAAAGTGAGGAAGCCAAGCAGCAAAGTTGTAAGTAATGGCATCAGAAGATATGTTTACTTAAAGGGACACTGAACCCAAAATTTTTCCATATCGAGGCATCACTGCAATAACCGGAAAGCAGCTGGAAGCGAGCAGGATCGCTTCCAGCTGCTTTCCACACCGAGGACGTGCAGGGTACGTCCTCAGGCATTAACTGCCTTTTTTTTGAGGACGTGCCCTGCACGTCCTCGGTCATTAAGGGGTTAAGGGACAGTAAACCTAAAATATAATGTTATATAACACTAAGTGCAGATCGCTCCTGCTGTCAGACAGAGCGGGAGCGAGCTGCACTTAGTGTTATGGCGCGGTCGGGCCGGGCTTTGACTATTCAGCTGGCCCGATGCGCTGTGGAATAAAAACAGACCCGCTCAGCAGAGTACAGAGAGCGGGTCTGAAAAATTGGCATATTTTAAAAAAATTAAAAGGGAATAAAAGGGTTTATAACAATAGCACTAATATAATGTTATATAAGTCTGCACTATGTGCAGAATTATATAACATATTTTAGGTTTACTGACACTTTATAGAGAAACTTTAATATTTTTTTAAATTAAAAAGCAGGGAGAATAAACCAACATTTTTCCATACTTGTAGAAGTGTCTCCCCAGTAACAGGGACGTGCACTCATAAGAGGCAGGGGAGGCAGTGCCTACCCTGCCATATGTGGCCAAAGCTTAATTAAATTTAATTTAAATTACATTAACAAAAAAGTAAAAAAAAAATATATTTTTCCCCCATGTAATGCTATGGAGAGGCAGGTACAGGAATGCTTCTCTCCATTGCAGTACATGAGTCAATGGAAAAGCTGTGCTGCAGCGCCACCTGTGTTCTGTCAATATATTAGCAACAAAAATTGGGACCAATAGGAGGCACCCCTCTTGATGCCTCCTAGCAAGTGAAGGTTATATAGATTAATCAGAAGGAGGATGCAGTGAGCAGGGTCATGTGACACAACTGGAAGCTGAGGTAACCTAAGAACAAATGACACCAAGCAGAAGAGTAAAGTAGTATTCTACTTCTCTTGTGATTCACAAATTGTGTTCAGACACAGCTCATTAACAGGGGGGACAGTAAGTGAGCATAACCCAATACTGACAGGAAGTCAAAGGGTCAATTCAAATTTAAATCCATAATTTAAGTTTGAAGTTAAATGTGCAGTGTCAACATTATTTAAATTAAAGTTTTTGACATTGAATATTGCTAAGCCTCCCTTTTTAATGGTTATTTGATTTA
Source organism: Bombina bombina (assembly GCF_027579735.1). NCBI lineage: Eukaryota > Metazoa > Chordata > Amphibia > Anura > Bombinatoridae > Bombina > Bombina bombina. The sequence goes on along the minus strand of NC_069508.1, from coordinate 180,058,795 downwards.
ATTAGGTACAAACTCCATATATGTTATGTCTGTTCAGTCAGAGGATGCAGTATCTATTTTTATTTTTCTCTGTGTCTCCATTTATTTAAAGACTGCTGTTAACTTGTAATTCACAAATCAATTGAAAGCTGTTGCATTGTGTTTTTAATATGTGCTGCTTTTATACAAGTTTATATTAATAAAAAGGAGATGAGTCAGTTAAAAAATAAATATAATTATTGCACTTAAATGTTTATAGAAATAATGCCACTGTAAAGTAACTGGTTAAACACATAGTCAAAGGGACAAATTTAAAATTAAACTTTCATGATTGAGGTAGAGCATGCTATTTTAATAGACTTTTCTAGTTATTTATATTTTGAGAATTTGTATCAACTGTTACTGGCCCCATGTCAGCAAATCAAATTAGTTTTTGAAAGGAACATGACAGTCATAATCACATTTCCATCATTCAGATAGAAATTGCACACAAAAAATAAACTTTCTATTTTACTTTTATTATGTACTTCATTCTTTTGGTAACCTTTGGTGTCCTTTGTTGAAGACCATACCTAAGTGGGATGTGCACATGCGTTTCTTGAACACCATATTGCAGCAGCTGTGTTGGCAGTATTGATAAAGAGGTGAGAGTGGTGTGGGATAAGCGCTCCAGCTAAGTAGAGCCAACCAGATTATTAAAAAATAAAATGAAATAACAAGAGGAACTAATGATAATAAAAGAGAATTTTTATAGTGATTTAAGTAGATAACTAGTTAATGCATACAGAATATGTTAGCATATACTCAATTACATAAGATGCCAGCATCAGTAACAATCAAACATATTAATCATATTAAAAACAAAAAAAATACAGCCGATATAAAATTTCTAAAAGGTTCCCTGAGTGTTTCTTAAAAATATATACGAATATGAATAAACTTGATAAAGGTAAATGACTCTTAGCACAGTGAAATTGGCTCGGCTAAATGTTACCAGTATTATTTTTAAGCAATGGAATATTTGGTCACAGTATTCAGTGGAGGCGTCTGATCTGTTCAGCCGTTAGGAGTAACTGTGAGTGATGGATCGGGAGGTGTGACGTCACGTCACCTGACTATTGTATTCCTCCAATCTCTGTGATATGCTTAAACACAACAAGTTTGAAATTTGTATCCAATTCTCAATTGTAACAAAGTATACTTGTTTATGTGATGGTTAGTATCAATACTTGCAAGTGTCCAATGTCCAAAGAATCTGTCCAAATTTGAAAAAAACGGTTTGTTTTATCAGCAGCTCTGAATCCTATGGAGTGTTGATCCGTTTGGTTTTATGTCCGTTCTGAAATGTGAAACTTGTCCTTATCCGAAGAAGCTCCTAAGCACTTGGTTTTTAGTGTATATTAGGGCTATGATGGGAGCAAAGGAAGAAACAAGGGGGCACACAGGAATTATTCATACATCGATCTCAGTGTTGATTCAAGGAGATAGAAATGAACCTGTTTTTGTGCCAGTAAAACAATTTAGCAGTTCAATAGCCTTAGTATATAATTGGTTACACACAGGAATTACTCATATGTCCTCCCTCTATATTAATCATAGAGATAGGGATGAACCTGTGGAGTGTAACACTACCAGTAATAAAATTCTGAATTGACAGGAGTAAGCAAATCTACGCGTTTCGGCAGTGTTAGCTGCCTTTATCAAGATGCTTACTACATGAAATTACTGCCTTTTTATAAGGAGTGTTTGATTCAGGACAGGTGTGGTTAGAGGATAGTCTAAATTAACCCTTAAGTGCTTCTAAAGTGAATGTGTTGAAGTCAGTTTCATAGATAGATGAGGTACATCTTATTAAAAAAGAATTTTTCAAAGGCAATATTCCATCTAATTTCACTCATTAAGTGTTTTTGAAATGATTGCATTAGGATTAAATACATGAACAAAATACATAAACAGAATTGGAATATTGAATTAATGTTTAAATTTATGAGAAATCCCATCATTTCAGAATGTGAAATTAAGTATAAAGATATAGTCGCCTATATCTCAACATTATACTATAACCAGTTTTTCTTTAATGCAGTTTTTGTTGAAAGTGATTTTTATATATGTAAATATACATTGCTCCAAAGGTTTTTTTCATTTTATTATAATAATCTTGCAAAATTGCAATATCAGGTTGTTCTTTAGTAAGCGCTAAATCAACTTGTCTATACGCTAAGGGGTAAGGGGAGGATGTGATACAAAGTAAAAGTTTTGTAGATATAGCTTCAAGACGGCTATTGTACAGTCTCGTTTATGTTTATTTCGATAGTGTATGAGTTCAATTTTAGTGAAATAATATTTTATATGATAGATGTAATTTGGAATATGTGTTCAACTATTTTGTTTGTCTAGTAATTGTTTATAAAATAGAATTAAGATCAAAGGAACTATTAAGTCCCAATGGATGTACTGTTTTATATTCAAATATGAGTTCTGCTTCTTTTTTTAGGAGTACCTTTTCTATATTTCCCCCTCTCTTGTTCGGTCTAATTTTTTTCATTCCCCAACATTGAAAACATTTAAGGTCTCCATAGTGTATTTCATTGAAATGTTTGTAAAGTATGGTTTTTGTGGTTTTATGTTCTATGTTCCAAATATGTTCTCTCATTCTATCTTTGAATGTGCGACTGGTTTGACCTATATAGAATAAATTACACGAACATCTTATGCAGTAAATTATATTTGAGTCGTTACATGTTATGGTGTCCTTGATTGTAAATGTAACCTGTTGGTTGATAAATGTTATCTTTTTAGTTTTATTACTATATCTACAGGATTTACACTTGTGACATGGATAGAATCCAAAAAAATTTTCTTTCTTTAAGTTCATATCTTTTGAATAATCATTTTTTGTTTTGAATTCACTTGGTGACAGATAGCTTTTGAGATTTTTAGCTTTTTTGAAAATGAGATCTGGGTGATTTTTAACTGTAGTTCCTAATATAGGATCCTTTTTGATATAGTGCCAGTGTTTTTGAAGGATGGTTTTTATTTCTTTGTGGTTTGAGTTATATTCAGTTATAAATGGAATAAAATTATTGACATTAGAAGGCATTGAATTATTTGTATATAAATTTTTTCTTTTGTTAGGTTGCTTTTGTAATAAGTTGGATCTATCAGTTTTTCTTACAGAAGTTATGGTTTCTTGGATTTTTTTCTGATTGTAACCTTTATCTGCAAATCTATTTAGTAGAATGTTACATTGTGAGTCATAAGATTCTATGTCTGAGCAGTTTTTTCTGACTCTTAGCATCTGACTTTTTGGGATGTTATCCTTCCACCTATTCAGATGGCAGCTTTGATAATGTATAAAATTATTTGAGTCTATAGTTTTGAAGTAGGTTTTGGTTTTAATTAAATTCTCTACTATCTCTACCTCAATGTCTAGGAAATGTATTGAACTAGTGCTGTGTTCATAAGTGAAAGTGAGGCCTACATCATTAGTATTCATGTCCTCAAGGAATAGTTCTAGAATTTCGTAGTCACCCCTCCAGACTAGGAAGATATCGTCAATAAATCTTTTATAGAGCACAAGGTTCGCTCCCCACACATCATTGGATAGAAAAGTTTCTTCAAAGAATCCCATAAATAGATTTGCATAGCTGGGAGCGAACCTTGTGCCCATAGCGGTACCCCTAGTCTGGAGGTAAAATTTGTCATTAAACATGAAACTATTGTTTTTTAAAATAAACTCAATGCTATCTAGAATAAATTTGTTTTGTTCTTGTAATAGATTGGGATCGTTATTTAAATAGTGTGCAATTGCTTCTAGCCCTAAATTGTGATTAATGTTCGTATATAATGAATTAACGTCACAAGTGACCATTATATAATTGTTTTGCCATTTAATTTCATTTAATACATTTAAAAAATGAGTGGAATCTTTTAAATGTGATGGTAGCTGTGTAACATAATTTTGAAGGTAATGATCAACATATTGGGAAAGGTTGGAGGATATTGATTCTATTCCTGATATAATGGGACGTCCAGGGGGTTTGGTGAGATGTTTATGAATTTTTGGCAGAAAATAAAATGTTGGATTTTTTGGAAAATTAACTTTAAGGAAATTGTATTCTGAATCTGTAATTACTCCTGATATTTTTGCCTTATCCAATAACAGATTGAGTTTCTTTTTCTGAGTTTCTATTGGATTGTTTTTAAGACTAGTGTACGTCGTGTTGTCATGTAGAAGCCTATATGATTCTTCCAGGTAGTATTGTACATCCATAATTACAATACCCCCGCCTTTATCGGCGGGTTTTATTATAATCTCTTTATTATTTTGTAATGATTTTAATGTTTTACGTTCATTTGGTTTGAGATTATCTTTTATTTTGTTGTTGATTTCTAATTTCTCTAGATCTTCTTTAACGTTTATTTCAAAATTTTTGATAAAGTCTCCCTTTTCTTGCATAGGGTAGAAAGTTGATTTCTCTTTTAGGTTGGAATGTATATATTTACTAGGTGTGTTTTGTGTTCTAGTGAGTGGAGTAGTTAAAAAGTATTTTTTCAAAGTTAGTTTACGAACAAACTGGTTTACGTTTATTAGTGTTTCGAATTTGTTCATTTTGCACATTGGTGCAAAGGTTAGACCTTTTTTTAAAACTCTTTCTTCATCTATATTTAGTTTATATTTACTCAAGTTGAATATACCAGTGTTCTGATCAATTTTTGAGGTGATTATCTTAGTCTTTTTTGTGGGTTTTCTCCCTCTTCTCCCTCTCTTTCTCTTTTTCCTTTTGGTGTTCCCCAAATGGAATTTTGTGTTTTTGAAGTATTTTTTTGGTGTCCTGTATGTTGTGAAGTTTGTCCTAAAAAATGACTATTGGTTTTTTGAAAAGGAACATTCTCAAAATTATCATGGGTGTCTGACAAAGGTTCAAAACTATTAGATAAAGGAATTCTCCAATTGTGAGTATTTGTTCTTTCTCTATAATTATTGGAAGATGAGTTTCCTGAATCACGATATCTATTGTGATAGGATCTATAGTGCATATTTTGATATGATCTATTGTGATGGGATCTATCCTGGTATTGATTATTTTTATCATAATATTGCTGATTTGATCTATAATCATAATCATTTCTCTCATTGTAATAATTTCTATTTGGTATATAGAAGTTATTATTCATGCCTCTATTACCAGATATGGATTGATTCCTTTGATGGTGAGGTTTGTTTTGAAAGTTATGAAAGTTGTGATTTCTGTTGTGATTATAATTATTATCATTGTGTGTATTAATGTTTTCTTTATTAGATGTTGTTTTATTTTCTTTTATAGTTTTGTGTTTACTAAAGATGGATGCATTGATTTGGATGTTTTGTGGGTCTTTATTAGTGTGGAGTTTTGTTGTTTGATCTATTGTGGATGATGAACATGGAATAATGTCATTATCTTCTTCTTCTATTTCTGTGGTTATTTGACTATTCTCAGATTTATTAGCAATTTTATAATCATCCATATCTCTTTTAAATTTATTGTTTTTACCTATTTGTAACATTTGTTTAAATTCCATGATATTTTTAATCATGATTTGTTGTTTATTTATATATTCTTTATCGTTAGTAAAGAAGGTGACGTCACACCTCCCGATCCATCACTCACAGTTACTCCTAACGGCTGAACAGATCAGACGCCTCCACTGAATACTGTGACCAAATATTCCATTGCTTAAAAATAATACTGGTAACATTTAGCCGAGCCAATTTCACTGTGCTAAGAGTCATTTACCTTTATCAAGTTTATTCATATTCGTATATATTTTTAAGAAACACTCAGGGAACCTTTTAGAAATTTTATATCGGCTGTATTTTTTTTGTTTTTAATATGATTAATATGTTTGATTGTTACTGATGCCGGCATCTTATGTAATTGAGTATATGCTAACATATTCTGTATGCATTAACTAGTTATCTACTTAAATCACTATAAAAATTCTCTTTTATTATCATTAGTTCCTCTTGTTATTTCATTTTATTTTTTAATAATCTGGTTGGCTCTACTTAGCTGGAGCGCTTATCCCACACCACTCTCACCTCTTTATCGTATAGTCTGTAATTGGAGATTTTATCAGACCATATTAGGGATTCAAGCACAGAAACTTTTTCCTGATTAGCACTCACACCACCCTTTGTTTGTTTGTTTATCAGTATAATCTCCAGGTGTTTGTAGTAGCTTGTCACTCACTAAGAAAAATATTCCAAACACAATAAGTTCTATATTTTGAGAAATTTGTTCATAATAGATATTTCTTCTAAAAAATACACACTGTTTTCACATATAACTTCTAAACCACTGTATCGGTAGATACGTTTTCTTTGCAATATAAAAAACCTTTTTTTTGCACACATAATGGAACTATTTTCTTTTAGAGAAAATATGTTATCAGAAATCCAAACCAATAATTTTGAAACAATGGAATCGCTACCACTGGATGATATTAATTTACACAACACTTGTAAGGAATTAGAAGATACACTCCTAAAGGAGATTAAATATTCAGTTGAATTATCATATACCCAGAAATATATAGAGTCAAAAATGGTTCCTAGAGGACTAAGACTAAAAAAAGATTGTACTTTCGAACTGAATGAAGATCTAGCAACTGAGTGGTACAGCACCTTAGAAAATGCATCACTAGATCTGTTAAAAATATTAATTAAATCTAGAAATCGTTCTCTAACTCAAATAAAAAATGATATTGATACATTTAAAGATAAATTAAAACCGTTTACTAACGATAAAGAATATATAAATAAACAACAAATCATGATTAAAAATATCATGGAATTTAAACAAATGTTACAAATAGGTAAAAACAATAAATTTAAAAGAGATATGGATGATTATAAAATTGTTAATAAATCTGAGAATAGTCAAATAACCACAGAAATAGAAGAAGAAGATAATGACATTATTCCATGTTCATCATCCACAATAGATCAAACAACAAAACTCCACACTAATAAAGACCCACAAAACATCCAAATCAATGCATCCATCTTTAGTAAACACAAAACTATAAAAGAAAATAAAACAACATCTAATAAAGAAAACATTAATACACACAATGATAATAATTATAATCACAACAGAAATCACAACTTTCATAACTTTCAAAACAAACCTCACCATCAAAGGAATCAATCCATATCTGGTAATAGAGGCATGAATAATAACTTCTATATACCAAATAGAAATTATTACAATGAGAGAAATGATTATGATTATAGATCAAATCAGCAATATTATGATAAAAATAATCAATACCAGGATAGATCCCATCACAATAGATCATATCAAAATATGCACTATAGATCCTATCACAATAGATATCGTGATTCAGGAAACTCATCTTCCAATAATTATAGAGAAAGAACAAATACTCACAATTGGAGAATTCCTTTATCTAATAGTTTTGAACCTTTGTCAGACACCCATGATAATTTTGAGAATGTTCCTTTTCAAAAAACCAATAGTCATTTTTTAGGACAAACTTCACAACATACAGGACACCAAAAAAATACTTCAAAAACACAAAATTCCATTTGGGGAACACCAAAAGGAAAAAGAGAAAGAGAGGGAGAAGAGGGAGAAAACCCACAAAAAAGACTAAGATAATCACCTCAAAAATTGATCAGAACACTGGTATATTCAACTTGAGTAAATATAAACTAAATATAGATGAAGAAAGAGTTTTAAAAAAAGGTCTAACCTTTGCACCAATGTGCAAAATGAACAAATTCGAAACACTAATAAACGTAAACCAGTTTGTTCGTAAACTAACTTTGAAAAAATACTTTTTAACTACTCCACTCACTAGAACACAAAACACACCTAGTAAATATATACATTCCAACCTAAAAGAGAAATCAACTTTCTACCCTATGCAAGAAAAGGGAGACTTTATCAAAAATTTTGAAATAAACGTTAAAGAAGATCTAGAGAAATTAGAAATCAACAACAAAATAAAAGATAATCTCAAACCAAATGAACGTAAAACATTAAAATCATTACAAAATAATAAAGAGATTATAATAAAACCCGCCGATAAAGGCGGGGGTATTGTAATTATGGATGTACAATACTACCTGGAAGAATCATATAGGCTTCTACATGACAACACGACGTACACTAGTCTTAAAAACAATCCAATAGAAACTCAGAAAAAGAAACTCAATCTGTTATTGGATAAGGCAAAAATATCAGGAGTAATTACAGATTCAGAATACAATTTCCTTAAAGTTAATTTTCCAAAAAATCCAACATTTTATTTTCTGCCAAAAATTCATAAACATCTCACCAAACCCCCTGGACGTCCCATTATATCAGGAATAGAATCAATATCCTCCAACCTTTCCCAATATGTTGATCATTACCTTCAAAATTATGTTACACAGCTACCATCACATTTAAAAGATTCCACTCATTTTTTAAATGTATTAAATGAAATTAAATGGCAAAACAATTATATAATGGTCACTTGTGACGTTAATTCATTATATACGAACATTAATCACAATTTAGGGCTAGAAGCAATTGCACACTATTTAAATAACGATCCCAATCTATTACAAGAACAAAACAAATTTATTCTAGATAGCATTGAGTTTATTTTAAAAAACAATAGTTTCATGTTTAATGACAAATTTTACCTCCAGACTAGGGGTACCGCTATGGGCACAAGGTTCGCTCCCAGCTATGCGAATCTATTTATGGGATTCTTTGAAGAAACTTTTCTATCCAATGATGTGTGGGGAGCGAACCTTGTGCTCTATAAAAGATTTATTGACGATATCTTCCTAGTCTGGAGGGGTGACTACGAAATTCTAGAACTATTCCTTGAGGACATGAATACTAATGATGTAGGCCTCACTTTCACTTATGAACACAGCACTAGTTCAATACATTTCCTAGACATTGAGGTAGAGATAGTAGAGAATTTAATTAAAACCAAAACCTACTTCAAAACTATAGACTCAAATAATTTTATACATTATCAAAGCTGCCATCTGAATAGGTGGAAGGATAACATCCCAAAAAGTCAGATGCTAAGAGTCAGAAAAAACTGCTCAGACATAGAATCTTATGACTCACAATGTAACATTCTACTAAATAGATTTGCAGATAAAGGTTACAATCAGAAAAAAATCCAAGAAACCATAACCTCTGTAAGAAAAACTGATAGATCCAACTTATTACAAAAGCAACCTAACAAAAGAAAAAATTTATATACAAATAATTCAATGCCTTCTAATGTCAATAATTTTATTCCATTTATAACTGAATATAACTCAAACCACAAAGAAATAAAAACCATCCTTCAAAAACACTGGCACTATATCAAAAAGGATCCTATATTAGGAACTACAGTTAAAAATCACCCAGATCTCATTTTCAAAAAAGCTAAAAATCTCAAAAGCTATCTGTCACCAAGTGAATTCAAAACAAAAAATGATTATTCAAAAGATATGAACTTAAAGAAAGAAAAATTTTTTGGATTCTATCCATGTCACAAGTGTAAATCCTGTAGATATAGTAATAAAACTAAAAAGATAACATTTATCAACCAACAGGTTACATTTACAATCAAGGACACCATAACATGTAACGACTCAAATATAATTTACTGCATAAGATGTTCGTGTAATTTATTCTATATAGGTCAAACCAGTCGCACATTCAAAGATAGAATGAGAGAACATATTTGGAACATAGAACATAAAACCACAAAAACCATACTTTACAAACATTTCAATGAAATACACCATGGAGACCTTAAATGTTTTCAATGTTGGGGAATGAAAAAAATTAGACCGAACAAGAGAGGGGGAAATATAGAAAAGGTACTCCTAAAAAAAGAAGCAGAACTCATATTTGAATATAAAACAGTACATCCATTGGGACTTAATAGTTCCTTTGATCTTAATTCTATTTTATAAACAATTACTAGACAAACAAAATAGTTGAACACATATTCCAAATTACATCTATCATATAAAATATTATTTCACTAAAATTGAACTCATACACTATCGAAATAAACATAAACGAGACTGTACAATAGCCGTCTTGAAGCTATATCTACAAAACTTTTACTTTGTATCACATCCTCCCCTTACCCCTTAGCGTATAGACAAGTTGATTTAGCGCTTACTAAAGAACAACCTGATATTGCAATTTTGCAAGATTATTATAATAAAATGAAAAAAACCTTTGGAGCAATGTATATTTACATATATAAAAATCACTTTCAACAAAAACTGCATTAAAGAAAAACTGGTTATAGTATAATGTTGAGATATAGGCGACTATATCTTTATACTTAATTTCACATTCTGAAATGATGGGATTTCTCATAAATTTAAACATTAATTCAATATTCCAATTCTGTTTATGTATTTTGTTCATGTATTTAATCCTAATGCAATCATTTCAAAAACACTTAATGAGTGAAATTAGATGGAATATTGCCTTTGAAAAATTCTTTTTTAATAAGATGTACCTCATCTATCTATGAAACTGACTTCAACACATTCACTTTAGAAGCACTTAAGGGTTAATTTAGACTATCCTCTAACCACACCTGTCCTGAATCAAACACTCCTTATAAAAAGGCAGTAATTTCATGTAGTAAGCATCTTGATAAAGGCAGCTAACACTGCCGAAACGCGTAGATTTGCTTACTCCTGTCAATTCAGAATTTTATTACTGGTAGTGTTACACTCCACAGGTTCATCCCTATCTCTATGATTAATATAGAGGGAGGACATATGAGTAATTCCTGTGTGTAACCAATTATATACTAAGGCTATTGAACTGCTAAATTGTTTTACTGGCACAAAAACAGGTTCATTTCTATCTCCTTGAATCAACACTGAGATCGATGTATGAATAATTCCTGTGTGCCCCCTTGTTTCTTCCTTTGCTCCCATCATAGCCCTAATATACACTAAAAACCAAGTGCTTAGGAGCTTCTTCGGATAAGGACAAGTTTCACATTTCAGAACGGACATAAAACCAAACGGATCAACACTCCATAGGATTCAGAGCTGCTGATAAAACAAACCGTTTTTTTCAAATTTGGACAGATTCTTTGGACATTGGACACTTGCAAGTATTGATACTAACCATCACATAAACAAGTATACTTTGTTACAATTGAGAATTGGATACAAATTTCAAACTTGTTGTGTTTAAGCATATCACAGAGATTGGAGGAATACAATAGTCAGGTGACGTGACGTCACACCTCCCGATCCATCACTCACAGTTACTCCTAACGGCTGAACAGATCAGACGCCTCCACTGAATACTGTGACCAAATATTCCATTGCTTAAAAATAATACTGGTAACATTTAGCCGAGCCAATTTCACTGTGCTAAGAGTCATTTACCTTTATCAAGTTTATTCATATTCGTATATATTTTTAAGAAACACTCAGGGAACCTTTTAGAAATTTTATATCGGCTGTATTTTTTTTGTTTTTAATATGATTAATATGTTTGATTGTTACTGATGCCGGCATCTTATGTAATTGAGTATATGCTAACATATTCTGTATGCATTAACTAGTTATCTACTTAAATCACTATAAAAATTCTCTTTTATTATCATTAGTTCCTCTTGTTATTTCATTTTATTTTTTAATAATCTGGTTGGCTCTACTTAGCTGGAGCGCTTATCCCACACCACTCTCACCTCTTTATCGTATAGTCTGTAATTGGAGATTTTATCAGACCATATTAGGGATTCAAGCACAGAAACTTTTTCCTGATTAGCACTCACACCACCCTTTGTTTGTTTGTTTGGCAGTATTGATAACTTGTCCTTTGTGTAAAATTTGTATGGTAAATTATTTCTATTTTTACAATACAGTAGTGAGTAGAGAAGAGTTTGTGTATCATTCTAATTGCTTAGTAACTGGCACTGTGCCACAGAATTGTGTGAGTGTGTATGTGAGCAGAGTGTGTGTGGGTGTCAGTGAGCAGAGTATGTGTGCTTTATTTTCCAGGTAATCAATATATTTCCGATGAGCTGGTGCTTTAGTGCAGTGTTTCTCAACAATGGTCCTCAAGTACCCCCAACAGGCCAGGTTTTCATTATAGCTGAATCAGTGCACAGGTGAAGTAATCAGCTGATCAGTAACTCAGTGGTTACTAACTTGCTCTCACCCATCACCTGATTATGTCACCTGTGCACTGGTTCAGCTATCATTTAAACCTGCCCTGTTGGGGGTACTTGCGCCCTCTGTACATGTGTTTCTCCGTCGTATCATATCTAGTGCCTCACCAGCCTCTGACCTCACTGCACGTCACTGCCCAGTAAAGCATAGGCATAGTTGTCCCTGTCACCAGAGAGGATAAGGTGGAAGTATAAACCAATACTGCAGTACACTGTATTTGTCTCAATTTAAATTTAAACATCTTTTACTAAACTAAATGTATTATATGTGTAAATTTTGCACTTTCCTATCCAATGGTAGAAAATGTCTGAGTACAGTGTTCTTTTAGCTCTGAGAAGGGTTAAACAGGGGACTTTACTAATAATGTTGAGTTAGACCTTTGCATTATTTAATTAACATATTCCTACAATACATTTGACTCCCATATTGCTCAGATGACACATGATAATGCGATTAGCGTATCCTCCAGTTAACCTTAATATGAATGCTAAGGAATAACTGTGTGTGGCTGTTCCTGTACAGACTTGTATTGCAGAGGGGATTATCAGCGCTACATAAAACACACATATACTGGGATATACTGTATGCTGCTAATTCTGCCTTATGGTGCCCTTCTGTGGATCACAGTCAATGCACGTTGTCAGGCAGCAGTGAAAGAGTTACCTTAGCCTGACCTCATGCCCTAAGTATTGTCTTTTTTGTGCTTTTGATAAAAGAGGCAACTTGCTGTGTGGTCCCACTCTAATTAACTGTCTTGTCAGCCCCCCCTTCCCTTGGGGCACTGGTTACTTGCTTTGGAAGGGGGGGAGAGAGGGAGGCACCCCTCATACACAAGTCTTGTAACTAAAACCAAACCTCCTACTTATATCTTTATCACTATTGTATATCTTCGCTTCTGCAGCATGTGTGACATGTGTCACTAAGTGTTATGCACTAGATAGGCAGAACTACCTTATCTGTGCCTTATTGCTGGCTTGAAACATTTAGATTTTTTTTTTTCTGTGCTTCCAGAACAGGCGAATGCCTATAGCAAACATAACCAGATTTACTATAATAGAGTTATAGATTTTACACTTACAGCCTGGAGTAGTTTATAAATACTTCTCTTTATCCCGAACTTTTGTGCCACCGTCTGCAACACCTCTTGTTGTAGCAAATATTCAGCACAGGGCAGAATGACGGAGAACAAAATATATTCACACTTCAGTTAACATTTATCCCGCTTTATAACTTCCAAGATTTTTTTTTTTCCATAGAGGTCCAGAGTCCACCACCCAATACTTAATTTGCTTCGTTCTCTTAGGGTTGATTTATCAAAGGCTTCGCAAGCCTTTCAACCCACTACGGCTGCAGGTTCTCACAAGAGAACCTGCACGCCGTATTTAACAAGCAGCGCTTTCCTAATCTTTCGCCACCTCAAATGTGGCGAAATTCAATCTCAACGGTAAAGTCCGACCGGGGAGATTGACAGCACCTGCCCATGTGTGATTGGCTGTGCTCGGGCAGAGGGCGGGATTGCACGTGAGCGCAAAACAGCGCTGTGTGCAATGCTGAATTCCGCCAGGGGAATTCAGCCCGCCAGAGGTGAGCTGCGGTGGACAGGGGCGCATATGTGCACCCCTGTCCGCCTCAGCTTGATAAATCGCCCTCTTAGTATTCTTTGTTAAAAAGCATACCTAAGCAGGAGCAGCAATGCACTGTTGGGAATGAGCTGTTGATTGGTGGACGTAGCTGCTTATGTATGTCTCTTGTCATTGTCTCACTTGACCTGTTCAGCTAGCTCCCAGTAGTGCACTGCTGCTCCTTTAACACAGGATAACAAGAGAATTAAGCAAATTTGATAACAATCCTTATTTGGAAAGTTGTTTAAAATAATATGCTGTATCTGAATCATGAAATACAAATTGGGTTTCATGTTCCTTTAATTGAAAAGACTATAAGCTCCTCTCTAGGGATCCGATATACGACGTAGTTTTTGGCGCAAGCGAGGGAACCCGCGCCGCCCGTAGTTTCACCTCGATTATAGGGGTATTACATATACCCCGCCGGCAGTTGCTAAAGTGCCGTAAGTCGGACAAACTAGCGATGTCGAGAAATGAGCGTAATTTCTGGAGTCGCCAGTGACTTACAGCACTTTAGAAACTGCCTGCGCCTAAAAAAACTAACTAAAGTATTAAATCTCCCGTAACTGTCTAACACGCCTCCCAAAAATAAGCCCGGCACGTATACCCCTATATCCGCAATACCCCCTCTCACTCCTAATAATAAATGTATTAACCCCTAGACCGACAACCCCCCACAACGCAATAAGCCTAATTATTAACCCCCCTAAACCACCATAGCCCACACCGCAATAAACCTATCCTAGTATTAACCCCTAAACCGCCGCTTCCGGAGCCCACCGCCACCTACATTATATGTATTAACCCCTAAACCGCCACTCCCGGACCCCGCCGCACTTAAATAAAGTGTTTAACCCCTAAACCACCGCTCCCGGACCCCACCGCCACCTACATTAAATTTATTAACCCCTAATCTGACCCCCCTACACCGCCGCCACCTACATTAAATGTATTACCCCCTAAGCCTAAGTCTAACCCTAACACCCCCTAACTTAATTATTATTTAAATAAATCTAAATAATATTAATATTATTAACTAAATTATTCCTATTTAAAACTAAATACTTACCTATAAAATAAACCCTAAGATAGCTACAATATAATTAATAATTACATTGTAGCTATTTTAGGATTTATATTTATTTTACAGGTAACTGTATTTATTTTAGCTAGGTACAATAGCTATTAAATAGTTAATAACTATTTAATAGCTACCTAGTTAAAATAATTACAAAATTACCTGTAAAATAAATCCTAACCTAAGCTACAAATACACCTAACACTACACTATCAATAAATTAATTAAATAAATTAACTACAATTATCTAAAATAAAATACAATTAAATAAACTTAACTATATTACAAAAAAACAAACACTAAATTACAAAAAAATAAAAAAATATTACAAGAAGTTTAATCTAATTACACCTAATCTAAGCCCCCTAATAAAATAAAAAGCCCCCCAAAATAATAAAATTCCCTATCCTAAACTAAATTACAAATAGCCCTTAAAAGGGCCTTTTGCGGGGCATTGCCCAAAAGTAATCAGCTCTTTTACCAGGTGAGATTCTATAAGAATGCTGCTAGTACTTATATTTCCCTGGTGAGATTCTATAAGAATGCTGCTAGTACTTCTATTTCCCTGGTGATTATATAAGAATGCTGCTAGAACTACTATTTCCCTGGTGAGATTCTATTAGAATGTTGCTAGTACTACTATTTCCCTGGTGAGATTATATAAGAATGCTGCCAGTACTTCTATTTCCCTGGTGAGATTATATAAGAATGCTGCTAGAACTACTATTTCCCTGGTGAGATTCTATAAGAATGCTGCTAGTACTACTATTTCCCTGGTGAGAGTCTATAATAATGCTGCCAGTACTACTATTTCCCCGGTGACAGTCTATAAGAATTCTGCTAGTACTACTATTTCCCTGGTGAGAGTCTATAATAATGCTGCCAGTACTACTATTTCCCCGGTGAGATTCTATAAGAATGCTGCCAGTACTACTATTTCCCTGGTGAGATTCTATAAGAATGCTGCTAGTACTACTATTTCCCTGGTGAGATTCTATAAGAATGCTGCTAGTACTACTACTGAGATTCTATAAGAATGCTGCTAGTACTACTATTTCCCTGGTGAGATTCTATAAGAATGCTGCCAGTACTTCTATTTCCCTGGTGAGATTATATAAGAATGCTGCCAGTACTATTATTTCCCTGGTGAGATTCTATAAGAATGCTGCTAGTACTTCTATTTCCCTGGTGAGATTCTATAAGAATGCTGCTAGTACTACTATTTCCCTGGTGAGATTCTATAAGAATGCTGCTAGTACTATTATTTCCCTGATGAGATTCTATAAGAATGCTGCTAGTACTTCTATTTCCCTGGTGAGATTCTATAAGAATGCTGCCAGTACTACTATTTCCCTGGTGAGATTCTATAAGAATGCTGCTAGTACTACTATTTCCCTGGTGAGATTCTATAAGAATGCTGACAGTACTTCTATTTCCCTGGTGATATTATATAAGAATGCTGCCAGTACTTCTATTTCCCTGGTGAGATTATATAAGAATGCTGATAGTACTATTATTTCCCTGGTGAGATTATATAAGAATGCTGATAGTACTATTATTTCCCTGGTGAGATTCTATAAGAATGCTGCTAGTACTACTATTTCCCAGGTGAGATTCTATAAGAATGCTGTCAGTACTACTATTTCCCTGGTGAGATTCTATAAGAATGCTGCTAGTACTACTATTTCCCTGGTGAGATTCTATAAGAATGCTGACAGTACTTCTATTTCCCTGGTGAGATTATATAAGAATGCTGCCAGTACTTCTATTTCCCTGGTGAGATTATATAAGAATGCTGATAGTACTATTATTTCCCTGGTGAGATTCTATAAGAATGCTGCTAGTACTACTATTTCCCAGGTGAGATTCTATAAGAATGCTGCTAGTACTACTATTTCCCTGGTGAGATTATATAAGAATGCTGCTAGTACTACTATTTCCCTGGTGTGATTCTATAAGAATGCTGCTAGTACTACTATTTCCCAGATCAGAGTCTATAAGAATGCTGCTAGTACTTCTATTTCCCTGGTGAGATTATATGAGAATGCTGCTAGTACTACTATTTCCCTGGTGAGATTATATAAGAATGCTGCTAGTACTTCTATTTCCCTGGTGAGATTATATAAGAATGCTGCTAGTACTTCTATTTCCCTGGTGAGATTATATAAGAATGCTGCTAGTACTACTATTTCCCTGGTGAGATTATATAAGAATGCTGCTAGTACTTCTATTTCCCTGGTGAGATTATATAAGAATGCTGCTAGTACTACTATTTCCCTGGTGAGATTCTATAAGAATGCTGCTAGTACTACTATTTGCCTGGTGAGATTCTATAAGAATGCTGCTAGTACTACTATTTCCCTGGTGAGAGTCTATAAGAATGCTGCTAGTACTTCTATTTCCCTGGTGAGATTCTATAAGAATGCTGCTAGTACTTCTATTTCCCTGGTGAAATTCTATAAGAATGCTGCTAGTACTTCTATTTCCCTGGTGAGATTCTATAAGAATGCTGCTAGTACTACTATTTGCCTGGTGAGAGTCTATAAGAATGCTGCTAGTACTACTATTTCCCTGGTGAGATTCTATAAGAATGCTGCTAGTACTACTATTTCCCTGGTGAGATTCTATAAGAATGCTGCTAGTACTACTATTTCCCTGGTGAGAGTCTATAAGAATGCTGCTAGTACTTCTATTTCCCTGGTGAGATTCTATAAGAATGCTGCCAGTACTTCTATTTCCCTGGTGAGATTCTATAAGAATGCTGCTAGTACTTCTATTTCCCTGGTGAGATTCTATAAGAATGCTGCTAGAACTACTATTTCCCTGGTGAGATTCTATAAGAATGCTGCCAGTACTACTATTTCCCTGGTGAGATTCTATAAGAATGCTGCTAGTACTTCTATTTCCCTGGTGAGATTCTATAAGAATGCTGCTAGTACTACTATTTCCCTGGTGAGATTCTATAAGAATGCTGCTAGTACTTCTATTTCCCTGGTGAGAATCTATAAGAATGCTGCTAGTACTACTATTTCCCTGGTGAGATTCTATAAGAATGCTGCTAGTACTTCTATTTCCCTGGTGAGATTCTATAAGAATGTTGCTAGTACTTCTATTTCCCTGGTGAGAGTCTATAAGAATGCTGCTAGTACTTCTATTTCCCTGGTGAGATTCTATAAGAATGTTGCTAGTACTTCTATTTCCCTGGTGAGAGTCTATAAGAATGCTGCTAGTACTTCTATTTCCCTGGTGAAATTCAATAAGAATGCTGCCAGTACTATTATTTCCCTGGTGAGATTCTATAAGAATGTTGCTAGTACTTCTATTTCCCTGGTGAGAGTCTATAAGAATGCTGCTAGTACTTCTATTTCCCTGGTGAGATTCAATAAGAATGCTGACAGTACTATTATTTCCCTGGTGAGATTATATAAGAATGCTGCTAGTACTACTATTTCCCTGGTGAGATTCAATAAGAATGCTGCCAGTACTTCTATTTCCCTGGTGAGATTCTATAAGAATGCTGCCAGTACTATTATTTCCCTGGTGAGATTATATAAGAATGCTGCTAGTACTACTATTTCCCTGGTGAGATTCAATAAGAATGCTGCCAGTACTATTATTTCCCTGGTGAGATTCTATAAGAATGCTGCTAGTACTTCTATTTCCCTGGTGAGATTCTATAAGAATGCTGCTAGTACTACTATTTCCCTGGTGAGATTATATAAGAATGCTGCTAGTACTACTATTTCCCTGGCGAGATTCTATAAGAATGCTGCTAGTACTACTATTTCCCTGGTGAGAGTCTATAAGAATGCTGCTAGTACTTCTATTTCCCTGGTGAGATTATGTAAGAATGCTGCTAGTACTACTATTTCCCTGGCGAGATTCTATAAGAATGCTGCTAGTACTACTATTTCCCTGGTGAGAGTCTATAAGAATGCTGCTAGTACTACTATTTCCCTGGTGAGATTCTATAAGAATGCTGCTAGTACTACTATTTCCCTGGCGAGATTCTATAAGAATGCTGCTAGTACTACTATTTCCCTGGCGAGATTCTATAAGAATGCTGCTAGTACTACTATTTACCTGGTGAGATTCTATAAGAATGCTGCTAGTACTACTATTTCCCTGGTGAGATTCTATAAGAATGCTGCTAGTACTACTATTTCCCTGGTGAGATTCTATAAGAATGCTGCTAGTACTACTATTTCCCTGGTGAGATTATATAAGAATGCTGCTAGTACTACTATTTCCCTGGTGAGATTATATAAGAATGCTACCAGTACTACTATTTACCTGGTGAGATTCTATAAGAATGCTGCTAGTACTACTATTTCCCTGGTGAGATTCTATTAGAATGCTGCTAGTACTACTATTTCCCTGGCGAGATTCTATAAGAATGCTGCTAGTACTACTATTTCCCTGGTGAGATTATATAAGAATGCTGCTAGTACTACTATTTCCCTGGTGAGATTATATAAGAATGCTGCTAGTACTACTATTTCCCTGGTGAGATTATATAAGAATGCTACCAGTACTACTATTTACCTGGTGAGATTCTATAAGAATGCTGCTAGTACTACTATTTCCCTGGTGAGATTATATAAGAATGCTGCTACTACTACTATTTCCCTGGTGAGATTATATAAGAATGCTACCAGTACTACTATTTCCCTTGTGAGATTACATAAGAATGCTGCTAGTACTACTATTTCCCTGGTGAGATTCTATAAGAATGCTGCTAGTACTACTATTTCCCTGGTGAGATTATATAAGAATGCTGCTAGTACTACTATTTCCCTGGTGAGATTATATAAGAATGCTACCAGTACTACTATTTCCCTGGTGAGATTCTATAAGAATGCTGCTAGTACTACTATTTCCCTGGTGAGATTCTATTAGAATGCTGCTAGTACTACTATTTCCCTGGTGAGATTCTATAAGAATGCTGCTAGTACTACTATTTCCCTGGTGAGATTATATAAGAATGCTGCTAGTACTACTATTTCCCTGGTGAGATTATATAAGAATGCTGCTAGTACTACTATTTCCCTGGTGAGATTATATAAGAATGCTACCAGTACTACTATTTCCCTGGTGAGATTATATAAGAATGCTGCTAGTACTTCTATTTCCCTGGTGAGATTCTATAAGAATGCTGCTAGTACTACTATTTCCCTGGTGAGATTATATAAGAATGCTGCTAGTACTTCTATTTCCCTGGTGAGATTCTATAAGAATGCTGCTAGTACTACTATTTCCCTGGTGAGATTATATAAGAATGCTGCTAGTACTACTATTTCCCTGGTGAGATTATATAAGAATGCTGCTAGTACTACTATTTCCCTGGTGAGATTATGTAAGAATGCTACCAGTACTACTATTTACCTGGTGAGATTCTATAAGAATGCTGCTAGTACTACTATTTCCCTGGTGAGATTCTATTAGAATGCTGCTAGTACTACTATTTCCCTGGTGAGATTCTATAAGAATGCTGCCATTACTTCTATTTCCCTGGTGAAATGATCTAAAGCTGCTTTTTATCCTGAAAACAGGGAGTTTAACTAAGGGGCGTATACTGTATTTTCGTACAGATATTACAAAAGCGCACAATGAAAATCATAATGTAAGAATCGTACATAACGAATAATAAATTATTCACACAAAATGGCATTTTTAATGTGCATCAAAAATAATAACATAATTGTTCACCAAAAATCTTATTTTATCAAAAACGTAAAAATTTGTTTGTAAATTACACAGGAATAGATTGTATTAAATATGTATATTGTAATCCGTAATTTAATTTCACTGGGTGTGCAAAAAAGACATAAATTCGTACTTATAAGTACAGAATACAAAGTGTAATTGTTTTTTTTCGTAAAATGGGCTGAACATGCGCGTTCTATGAGTGTAGATTTTTGCAGATATCACAGCTATCAGATATCACAGCTTTGTTTTGCAAACTAAAATGTGGTGAGCTTTTCTCAAAACACTCCAAATATGTAATATCCGAATAGAAAACCACATGCAAATGAAAATATAGGCGATTATAAGATGCTATACACAGAAAGCAGGGTAATGTCATTTATGTTGGCTGCAGCATTTAATTTTTATAGTGCGTCCCCTGCTCACTGCTAACTTGGCTTTAAGGGGCAAAGTTTCTCTTTCCAGCGAGAACAGGAGACATCTCGCCACTGGCAGGGTCTGCCCCTTTTTTACAATAATTTCACCAGGGCAGCCACTGCAAGAGTCAATTAGATCATCGGTCCTAAATGTTAGGCTTTGGTTTATAGACAGAGATAATATAAAAAGCATGCGTGTGTACAGAAAGGGATAAAACAAGGCATTATTGACAGCTACTATGCCTATCTAGATATGTTTTTCAGCAAAGGATATCAAGAGAATGAAGCAAATTAGATAATAGAAGTAAATAAGAAAGTTGTTTAAAATGGCATGCTCTTTCTAAATCATGAAAGACCAAATTTGGGTTTCATGTTCCTTTAACAGCAAAAAACTGCAAAAGAATTCAGTTTATACTAACAATATTAGCAGACTTAAAGGGACACTGAATCCAATTTTTTTCTTTCATGATTCAGATAAAGCATCAATTTTAAGCAACTTTCTAATTTACTCCTATTATCAATTATTCTTCATTGTCTTGCTATCTTTATTTGAAAAAGAAGGCATCTAAGCTAAGGAGCCAGACAATTTTTGGTTCAGACCATGGACAGCACTTGGTGCAGTCCAATCAGCAAGGACAACCCACGTTGTTCACCAAAAATGGGCCGGCATCTAAACTTACATTCTTGCTTTTCAAATAAATATTCCAAGAGAATGAAGAAAATTTGATAATAGGAGTAAATTAGAAAGCTGCTTAAAATTGCTATTCCATCTGAATCATGAAAGAAAAAAATGTGGGTTCAGTGTCCCTTCAAGCCTAGATTGGTCCCTCCTAAAGAGGTTAGTGGTTGGATTTAGCTATTGAAAAACAATTACAAACAAACAAGATGTTAATTTATTTTAAAAATGTTTAGACTTGGCTGATATGTCAGTGTATAGCAAGACAAGATAAATGTCTTGTAATTAGAAGGTGTTTAGCGTCCCTTTCAACTGATTGACTTTATTATCCCTTTAACAAAATGCTGGCAGGCTAAGCTGTGCTTTCCAGATAATTAAACCGTTGGCTACCAAAAGTGACTGC
Organism: Bombina bombina; assembly: GCF_027579735.1. NCBI lineage: Eukaryota > Metazoa > Chordata > Amphibia > Anura > Bombinatoridae > Bombina > Bombina bombina. Next base: position 180,036,683 of record NC_069508.1, on the reverse strand, counting down.
AACGCATTTCTGTGTTTATTGCACCTTATTTGATATGAAGACAGCAAAGATAAAAAAAATAGCCTGTTATGATTGTTATCCTACAGCGCCTCCTACAGGAAACCAAATGTATTACATTCAAACCATCAGACATCAGCTAAATATTCTGGCTAGATTAACAAAAACAACAAAAATGTAACCAAATGCTTGTTTTGTGTGCATTGCTATATTAGTGTATCCCATAAATATAATAGGATGTTTTCATTACTGTGCTTGTCTTATTAACCTTGATATTGTATATTGATCATTGTATGCCCAATGCGGCTCGTGAGTTTTAGTGTCAGGAAGTGTTTGCATTGAGTTTGTGGCAGTTTAGGGGTTAAAAGGACAGGAAATAATTATTCAGATAGAGCATAAAATAAAATAAAAAAAGAAAAATCCAATTTATTATTAAATCTATTTGGGTTTTTTGGCTTCCATTGTTGAAAAGTAAACTCAGGAGCGTGCATATGTAAAGAGCATTATAATGACAGGACTTTTTATAAAATACTTGTAAGGCTGTTATACGCCTACAAGAGCACTAGATGGCAGCAGTGCACACTACTTTATGCTTTTCAACAAAAAATAACATGAGGAAAGAAAATTTCATAATAGTCGTGATTTGTATACTTACTTTTTTTTTTATGTTTTGTTTAAACAATGAAACAAAGTTTTTGCATTGTTCCTGGAGGGACAGTATACACCAATTTTCATATAACTGCATGTAATAGACACTACTATAAAGATAAATATGCACAGATACTGATATGAAAATCCAGTATAAAACCTTTTAAAAACTTACATAGAAGCTCCCAATTTAGCACTGTTGATGAGGTTAGGCTAGGACACCCACTGAAAGGGGCTAAAAGCAGCACCCCCCTGCATATGAAAAGATCCATTATACAAACAGAAGCAGACTGAAGTCTGTATACATCCGTATGCATCTAAAACTTTGGGGCTTGGTTAGGGAGTAGTGTAGGTATACATAGTGTAATGGGCCAGCAATAAATAAGGATTTTTTTATGCTTAGTATCATTTTGTGCACGTTGTTGCTACAAAACTATTGCTTGGTACAAAAGAAAAGGTAGTTTTAGTGCAAAAATGGAAGCAGTATGGATTTTGCTCGATTTAGTGCACTTTACAGCTTGCATTTCTGCACTCCTCAGGGAGCAATCAGGACCATTTGCGTACACGCAAGCGCACACATATGCACTTCTTGTACGCACTTCTTTTCACTTTCAGTGTCAAATAAAACAGTATTAAAATATTCATAAATGTCACTGGCCATATATTACTCTTGCTCTCTGGGTGTGTGATTGTTTGAATAAATGCTTCTCACTGTGTGTGGGGTTAATATCTATACACCTTCATGTTGTAGGACAGTGATGGAGAACCTTGGCACTCCAGATGTTTCACAACTACATTTCCCACGATGCTTAGGCAGGCACTCTGAAGTCCAGTAAGGCATCATGGGAAATGTAGTTCTGAAATATCTGGAGTGCCAAGGTTCGCCATCACTGTTGTAGGATATACTTGAAGTGGTTATTCCTCAAATATCTCCCTGTCAAGGTCTTTGAGTAAGTGCCACTAGTAAGGTCTTTGAGTAAGTGCCACTAGTAAGATCTTTGAGTAAGTGCCACTAGTAAGGTCTTTGAGTAAGTGCCACTAGTAAGGTCTTTGAGTAAGTGCCACTAGTAAGGTCTTTGAGTAAGAGCCACTAGTAAGGTCTTTGAGTAAGTGCCACTAGTAAGGTCTTTGAGTAAGCGCCACTAGTAAGGTCTTTGAGTAAGTGCCACTAGTAAGGTCTTTGAGTAAGTGCCACTAGTAAGGTCTTTGAGTAAGTGCCACCTTGTATGTCTGCCTTCATGTTTGTGCTATATTTTTATATATTTTTTTATTTTGTAGTGCCTGCTTTTCTATGTGGATTATATATCTTGCGGCTTGATCCACCACTGCTACGGCACTCATGTGCGTTTTGGAAGATTTGGTTGACCTTTGCGAGTTTCACTTCTGGTAATGTCGACTGAGGGACACTGTGATCCGTGGGCTTTGTTTGTGTATCTCCCTGTCTTTGTAAGTGCTTCTTGTAACCACAACATAGTGTAAACGTGTGGGAGGTTGAGAAGACCTATGGAGATCAAGACAGGCTGCTGGGTCCTCAAAGCCTGGACACAGTTGTTTCACAATGGGAAGAAATCTACATATGGAGAATTAATCATTGTTTAATACAGAGCTTTAATGGGATATGAAACCTTACATTTCTTTCATGATAGAACATGTGATTTTAAACAACTTTCTAATTTACTTCTATGATCATTTTTTTGTTCTCTTGATATATTTTGTTAAAAAGCAGGGACTTAAAGAATCAGTAAAAACAATAGATTTGCATAAACAACTAATGCATGATAAAAAAACAATGCAATAGCACTTAGTCTGAACTTCAAATGAGTAGTAGATTTTTTTCTGACAAATTTAAAAGCTATGTCTATTTCCACTTCTCCTGTATCATGTGACACACATCAGCCAATCACAAATGCATATACGTATATTCTGTGAATTCTTGCACATGCTCAGTAGGATCTGGTGACTCAAAAAGTGTCAATATGAAAAGACTGTGCACATTTAGTTAATGGAAGTAAATTTGAAAGTTGTTTAAAATTGCTGCTCTGTCTGAATCATGAAAGTTTAATTTCAATTTGAGTGTCCCTTTAAAGTTTAATGAATTAAGATTTTTGAGTTTCATATCGATTTCATATTGATGTCCTTGTTTAGATCCTGTGGGACTAAGGTACCAATCTTATAGATCCAGAATATTTCTCTCCGTCTGAGTTCTAGGATTTTATTTCCCTCTCTTTTTCTGGGTTTTGATAAATGCAAGGATTGTTTTTTCCAGCACAACAATGATCCATGCCACAGAGCCAGGACAATCAAGGTGTGGATGAAGGGCAACCAGATCAAGACTCTGTCATGGCCCAATCTCCAGACTTGAACCCCATTGAAAACCTCTAGAACATGATCAAGAGTAAAATGGATGGTCACAAACCATTAAACAAAGCTGAGCTGCTTGAGTTTTGGCGCCAGGAGGGGCATAAAGTCACCCAACAGCTGCGTGAAAGACTAGTGGGGAGCAGCCAAGACAAATGATAGCTGTGATTGAAAATCAGGTTTATTCCACCAAATATTGATTTCTGTACTCTTGCTAAGTTAATACATTAGTATTGTGTTGTTGAATATAAACTTGTTTACTTTGCGGGGGGCAGAGCTAGCCCAGAAGCTGAGCGGTCGCATATTCATGCAGCTCCAGCAATTCATATGTTTTAAGTATACTTTTAGACCACTCTGCATATCAAACTTTCAACAAAACATATACCTGGGTGATTGGGGAACCCTGCCGAGTCAGACGAACCTTATGAGACCCCAGGAGAGAGACCATTTGACCTGGTATCTTTGAGAGACATCAGCTAGGAGGAATCCAGTAGCGGCCATCTTGAGGTGGATATACTACATAAGCGTAGTGAAGATGGCAGCGATGGCAAGAGCTTTGGAAGCCTTATCAAGGCACATGGACAGGCACTTTTGGGATCTCAAACGAGATTTTATAATCTTACGTTGTCAAACCCCAGTAGCACTCGGACAACCCATAGAGGAAAACCCCTACCTAAAGTGTCGGATCAGCACGCAGGAGACATCGTTGGAGGTCCAGCGCTCCCTGTCGACTACAATCTCTGCAGAATCTCACAGGGCACTTGTAACGATTTCGGAAGAGAGCCTTTCAAGTTTGGTTGTACCCAGGCAACAATCTAATAATGGACTGACACTAGCGAAGCTTAGGAGAAACCTGACAGGTTCAGGTCCACAAAACAACATAAGTAGCGACGCTGGAAAACCCCAGTCTATAATCAAATCTTCCCCCACTACTTCCATGGAGCCACATTCAGCACCCCAAGCAAAGAACCCCAGAATAGAGAATTCCTCTTACCTCATAGTTTATGCGGCAGGAGACCGCAGCAGAGAACTGGAGACGGCGCAGATGGGGGATCTTGTCTGGCAGAGAATGCACTACAACGACACAAGATGGCTCTGGACTTGCACATATGCATCCTCCCTGCTCACACGGGTTACCCTTCTGCCCATAATTAGATCTGGAGTGGGGTAAGATGCTGCGCTGATTCGCACCTGACAGGTCACCCTGATACTCGCTTTTGAGGAGACCTTTACAGAGTGACTATATTCTTTATTTATTCTTTACAGACCAAGCTACATGGACTGAACTGTCTAAGCCTGTTATGACAGCATTACAGTCTGAAGTATTAGACTTCGCTCTTCATGGCATTTGGGACGTAACTTATCACGTTCTAAATGAAAGCTGGTGCTTTAGACACAAATTCCCCCAAATGTGGTTACAAGATATGCTAATAGATATGACTGTTCACTTCTCCTTCTATATTTAGAAATGGTTGCATGGGCATGATTCACTCTTTATATCTATTGTAAAAGAATTTTGATTGATTAGGTTAAAGTTTTCCCTTTTACTAGTTTACCTTCACTGACATTCTGCTCACGCTTCCTCTCTAGTTAAAAGATGGGTTCTGTTTTGTTATGACAGGTTTTCTACTGTTTAATGCTATATTTTTAAATGTCACACAATTCCTTGGGACTTTCTCTCAATATCTCTAAAGGCCATGTGGGTCCCTCAAACTAACTCTTCTGGTGTATGCTTATGACTGCGTAACTCATATGTTATATATTTACTATTTCCCTATAACATTTAGCTTTTCCTATAATGCTCTGAGGAACAGTCCCCTTAACTAGCGTTTTATGTAGGTGAATGATTCCTTAGGAGAATCTACTGCTATAAAGCTAAAATCTATAGAGGGACCTCTGTTATTAGCCTAATCTAAAGACTCTCTGAGTTTATTTTCTACACTACACTATTTGATCGGTTTTTAGCCCATAACTCTAATTTTATATGGGTGTTTAGTAAGGTATAGTTCTATATAATCTTCACGCACAGAGTCATGATCCCTTTGAGCATATTAAGCACTTTTTGACGCACCATAGTATATCGATCCTACTATATAGCTATTGTAGTATCTCCTTCCCACATTACCCTTTCTAATTTTTGTATACTAGTTGTACATTCTGTACGCAAATTAGTTCATACTGATTATTCACTACCTCAAGACTCCCCATATAATAGTGGTAGGGGAATATGTTATCTCCTTCTGTATAAATTCACTAGTTCCCTTTGCAACTGTACGCCAGGTAACCATAGGCCACTAACCATACCCCCCCTCCCTCTACATACCTTAGGAGCCTAGCATGAGATCCCATGGCAAGCAGGTTTACTCAAACTAAGTGCAGGTAGCTTACCCAACCAGAATTATGCTTCAGGTCAGTTAGCATCTCATGTTCTAGCTTTTCTATGTTACTAAAACTGTCATTCAGGGTACAGGGTTTCATAGGTTGTAGCCTACATCACCGCATACCCCTCTGAGACAGCCCTCTCCTCATCTGCTATAGAAGTTTGGCTCTAGGTAGCTTCCCCTCACTAGAAGGATAGCCTTACTAAGTTTCATTCAGTTTCATAGAATTTTCTTTGTATTGTTTGTCCTGTGGGTCTGTAATGTTTCTGTTCCTTTCCCTGTCTTATTGACACCTCCTTAAATCCAGTTGGGCTCCTTATCTATATACTAACTTGACAAGGTGGTTACACTAGGAGATGTTAGGAATCTAAAATGGGTAGCTCTCTAGTGGAATAACTATAATGTTTCAGTACAGGTTATTATCCCCACCCTACACTCTACAATATAGTTTCACTTGGGGGACACATGGAATGTCTGCTCTTTCCCCTCCCCAGCTTCCAATAATATATTTACCTTTGTCCCATAGATAGATACGCATAGCACATAAGATGCCTCTCATAGTTTCTTAGCTTAGCCACCGCAGTGTACATATATGACATATATAGCTTTAAAAAAAACAAAAAAAAACCCATACTGTAGCCTCACCAAAGTAAGCTCCGCCCCCTGCTTTCTCCTCCCCCTTCCTTTCCCCCTCACACAACTTGAGTGGCTCTTGCCCACTGTAATCCCTCTTCCTTCTAGTGTTCTATGACCCACTTATGGTCATTCTAAAAGCTAACTCCCCACATCATCCCAGAAATGCTCATTTTATTCATCCTAGAGATGTGGAGACTAGATTACGAGTATTAAAATATAAAATGAAGTTTCATTTTAGTTCGTCCAGTCATATACCTGACACCTCCCTAGATACAACATAGGTCTCTACGTGTTAAGGCTGCCCTTATTGTATCATTATGATTATGGTTATTTCTGTGAGTCCTAAAAATGTGTGACTTAACTTGATATATAGTTCAGATACTTCTATACTAGCCTAACAGATATGATAGGTGTCACAATTCTTGTGTTGTACTCTAATATTAATCTTATGATTGGGCAAATGTTTTTTGCATTTACTGTATTTTTTGAAACTTCAATAAAAAACTCTTAAAAAAAAAAAAAAAAAAAACTTGCTTACTTTTCGCGGTCTGAAAACAAAACATCTTTTTTTGTTATTTTGATCAGTTGTCATTTTCTGCAAATAAATGCGCTAAATGACAATATTTTTATTTGGGAGAAATTTTGTTAGTAGTTTATAGAATACAATTTAAAAAAAAACGAATTCTACTCAAACACATATCTATAAATAGTAAAATTAGAGAAACTGATCATTTTGCAGTGGTCTCAATTTTTTCCAGAGCTATATATATATATATATATATACAGGGAGTGCAGAATTATTAGGCAAATTAGTATTTTGACCACATCATCCTCTTTATGCATGTTGTCTTACTCCAAGCTGTATAGGCTAGAAAGCCTACTACCAATTAAGCATATTAGGTGATGTGCATCTCTGTAATGAGAAGGGGTGTGGTCTAATGACATCAACACCCTATATCAGGTGTGCATAATTATTAGGCAACTTCCTTTCCTTTGGCAAAATGGGTCAAAAGAAGGACTTGACAGGCTCAGAAAAGTCAAAAATAGTGAGATATCTTGCAGAGGGATGCAGCACTCTTAAAATTGCAAAGCTTCTGAAGCGTGATCATCGAACAATCAAGCGTTTCATTCAAAATAGTCAACAGGGTCGCAAGAAGCGTGTGGAAAAACCAAGGCGCAAAATAACTGCCCATGAACTGAGAAAAGTCAAGCGTGCAGCTGCCAAGATGCCACTTGCCACCAGTTTGGCCATATTTCAGAGCTGCAACATCACTGGAGTGCCCAAAAGCACAAGGTGTGCAATACTCAAAGACATGGCCAAGGTAAGAAAGGCTGAAAGACGACCACCACTGAACAAGACACACAAGCTGAAACGTCAAGACTGGGCCAAGAAATATCTCAAGACTGATTTTTTCTAAGGTTTTATGGACTGATGAAATGAGAGTGAGTCTTGATGGGCCAGATGGATAGGCCCGTGGCTGGATTGGTAAAGGGCAGAGAGCTCCAGTCCGACTCAGACGCCAGCAAGGTGGAGGTGGAGTACTGGTTTGGGCTGGTATCATCAAAGATGAGCTTGTGGGGCCTTTTCGGGTTGAGGATGGAGTCAAGCTCAACTCCCAGTCCTACTGCCAGTTTCTGGAAGACACCTTCTTCAAGCAGTGGTACAGGAAGAAGTCTGCATCCTTCAAGAAAAACATGATTTTCATGCAGGACAATGCTCCATCACACGCGTCCAAGTACTCCACAGCGTGGCTGGCAAGAAAGGGTATAAAAGAAGAAAATCTAATGACATGGCCTCCTTGTTCACCTGATCTGAACCCCATTGAGAACCTGTGGTCCATCATCAAATGTGAGATTTACAAGGAGGGAAAACAGTACACCTCTCTGAACAGTGTCTGGGAGGTTGTGGTTGCTGCTGCATGCAATGTTGATGGTGAACAGATCAAAACACTGACAGAATCCATGGATGGCAGGCTTTTGAGTGTCCTTGCAAAGAAAGGTGGCTATATTGGTCACTGATTTGTTTTTGTTTTGTTTTTGAATGTCAGAAATGTATATTTGTGAATGTTGAGATGTTATATTGGTTTCACTGGTAAAAATAAATAATTGAAATGGGTATATATTTGTTTATTTTATATATATATACACACATACAGTATATAGAGTATATATATATATACACACACATACAGTATATACAGTATATATATACACACATACAGTATATACAGTATATATATATATACACACACACATACACTATATACAGTATATACAGTATATATATATATATATATATATATATACACACACACACATACAGTATATACAGTATATATATATATATACACACACATACAGTATATACAGTATATATATATATATATATACACACATACAGTATATACAGTATATATATATATATATATATATATATATATATATATATATATATATATACACACACACATACAGTATATACAGTATATATATATATATATATATATATATACACACACACACACATACAGTATATACAGTATATATATATACACACATACAGTATATACAGTATATATATATATACACACACACACATACAGTATATACAGTATATATATATATATATATATATACATACACACACATACAGTATATACAGTATATATATATATATATACACACACATACAGTATATACAGTATATATATATATATACACACATACAGTATATACAGTATATATATATATATATATATATATATATATATATATATATATATATATATACACACACACATACAGTATATACAGTATATATATATATATATATATATATATATACACACACACATACAGTATATACAGTATATATATATACACACATACAGTATATACAGTATATATATATATATATATACACACACACATACAGTATATACAGTATATATATATATATATATACACACATACAGTATATACAGTATATATATATATATACACACACACATACAGTATATACAGTATATATATATATACACACATACAGTATATACAGTATATATATATATATACACACACACATACAGTATATACAGTATATATATATATACACACACATACAGTATATACAGTATATATATATATATATATATACACACACACATACAGTATATACAGTATATATATATATAACCTTCAAAAAAGGCAGCACTCACCGGTGTTTGAAAAATAAAAATGAACTTGTAATGTATTATTTAAAATACAAAGGGAAATTGCATGACGTCCCAAGGTCAGTCCATCCTCAGAGTGTTGTCCCACAGTGAAAAGTCTCTACTTTGGGAACATTTGATAAAGGTGCCAGTACAGCACCGAAACGTCATGCAATTTCCCTTTGTATTTTAAATGATACATTAAAAGTTCATTTTTATTTTTCAAACACCGGTGAGTGCTGCCTTTTTTGAACTTTGTGAATATTTGGCATTTGCTGGTTTTGATGATAGGAGTGCAATACCTTTTGGGACTTAATATATATATATATATAATTAAAATAACAAATCTAATGATGGCTATTGCACAGTACTATACACACACACAAGATTGGACATACTTAAATTAAACTCCCCTACCCCATAGAATGTAATATTATAAAAATAATATATTAATACAATATTCTTTGCTTTTTAATGTAACCACTAGATGGCAGAGTATCCGCAGGGAAAAGAATTACTTGCCCGTTCAACTGATGTTGATTCTGTACAGATACAGCAATTCATACAAATTCTCAAATGTGTACATCAAAAATATTTTTTTGTTGACTTATAATGTGTTTAAAAGAGATTTTGTTAAAATCTTGTAAACCTTAAATGATCAGATTATTAGAAGAGTATTCAGTATTGTAGTTTACAGGTAATATGGAAATGATAGGCAATGATATGACAGGTGACAATCTCAAAGATTAAAGTTCATCTGATTGAAGCTTTATATAATAATAGCCTGCTGATTCTCACATATAGAGACATCTCTTAACAAAAATAAAAACAAAACCCTATTAGCAGGAATATACTCTTCCTACGTGAGAATGTGACCCCTGCCTAATGCCATTGCCACCTGGTTTCCATTGTCCCACCTGTGCACACCTTACACAGGCAAAGGAAAATCATGATTTTAAATCACTTTATATTTTCACCAATCCTCTTATTGAGTTAGATTAATAAACACAAACTCACAAGTGCAAACACATACACACATAGTAAAAATACATACTCGTGTTGGTATAAACTGGCACAAAGTATAAACCATATTAGAAGCGCTATTGTGACACTGGTGAATAGAAGCCATTATTTCTTATCTCAACTCATCTCAATGTTGAGCCTTGCTTCCTCTAAACCAGTATAATCACAGCATGTATATCCAGTAAGCTCCCACATACAGCAGGTGGTTGCACAGCTAGTAATAACTTCCCATACAGAGAGCTGGTATCATTCTACATAAAGAAGAGGGCGTATAGACAAAAAAGTGCTGCATACATAAGCCATTATTTATACAATAATTCCACCTTCCAAGGTTTTACATATAAGCAATAATTCCACTTACATATTGCCAGTATAGAGTAAATAATTCCACACACTGAGGGACAGTACAGTCATGGGAAAAATAAAATACACCCTCTTTGAATTCTATGGTTTTACGTATCAGGCATAATAAGAATCATCTGGTCCTTTGCAGGTCTTAAAATTAGGTAAATACAACCTCAGATGAACAACAACACATGACATATTACACAGTGTCATGATTTATTTAACAAAAATAAAGCCAAAATGGAGAAGCCATGTGTGAAAAACTAAGTGCACCCTTACTGCTTCCATAGGAATTAAAGAGACATTAAACACAATTTTTTTCTTTCATGATTCAGATAGAGAATACCATTTTAAACAACTTTCTAATTTACTTCTATTATCTAATTTGCTTCATTCTCTTGATATTATTTCCTGAAAAGCATATCTAGATAGGCTCAGTAGCTTCTGATTGGTGGATGCACAGATGTCTCCTGTGATTGGCTCGTCCGTGTGCATTGCTGTTTCTTTGACAAAGGATATATAAAGAATGACGCAAATTAGATAATAGAAGTAAATTGGAATGTTGTTTAAAATTGTATTATCTGTCTGAATTATGAAAGAAAATTTTTGGGTTTAATGTCCCTTTAAGAGGCTAAGTAGCAGCCAGGTGCTGCTAATCAAATGCCCTTGATTAACTGATCATCAGTGAGTGTGACCAACTCTATAAAAGCTGAAGTTTTAGCAGTTTGCTGGTCTGGATCATTCAGGTGAGTGTTTACACAATGCTAAGGAGGAAAGACATCAGCAATGATCTTAGAGAAGCAACTGTTGCTGCCCATAAATCTGTAAAGGGTTATAAAGGCCATTTCCAAACAATTTAAATCCATCATTCTACAGTGAGAAAGATTATATTATTAAACCCAAGAGTAACATCTCAGACTCTACAGTCCTCAGGTTAAATGTGAACATTCATGACAGTATAATTAGAAAAAGACTGAACAAGTTTGGTTTGTATGGAAGTAGGGTTGCCACCTCAACCATGTTTTCCTGGACACTTATGAGTTACACATGCTGCAGGGTGTGCAGGGAGGAACATGTATTGGGTTTCTGGACAGTACTGATTATATGCACTATTCATATTCCTCCTTGCAAAACCTGCAGCATGTATAACTTATAAGTGTCCAGGAAAACATGGCTGTGGTGGCAACCCTATATGGAAGGGTTGCCAGGAGAAAGACTCTTCTCTCTAAAAATAACATGGCAGCACGGCTTAGGTCTGCAAAGTTGCACCTGAACAAACCACAAGACTTCTGGAACAATGTTCTTTGGACAGGCAAGACCAAAGTGGAGATGTTTGGCCATAATGCACAGCACCACGTTTGGCGAAAATCAAACACAGCATATCAGCACAAACACCTTATACCAAGTGAAAAGAACGGTTTGTGGAGGGGTGATTATTTGGGCTTATTCTGAAGCCACAGGACATGGGCACCTTGTAGTCATTGAGATGACCATGAACTCCTCCAAATATCTAAGTATTGTAGAGTCAAATGTGAGGCCATCTGTCCGACAGCTAGAGCTTGGCTGAAATTGACTCATGCACGGCTGAAAAAGAAAAGAATCAAGGTGTTGCAATGGCCCACTCAAAGTCCAGACCTCAACCCAATGGAAATGCTGTGGCGGGACCTTAAATGAATGCCCATAAACCTCAATGAACTGAAGCAATGTTGTAAAGAATAGTGGAACAAAATTCCTCCACTATGATGTGGGAGCCATTTTGGCTTTTATTTTTGTTAAATAAATCACGACACTGTGTAATATGTCATGTGTTGTTCATCTGAAGTTGTATTTACCTAATTTTAAGACCTGCTATGAACCAAATGATTGTTATTATGTACTTTCTTTTTCACATGACTGTATATAGACAATAATGAATTATGCAGAGGGATAATATATAATACTATTGTTCTATTTAACTAAATAATACTACACACATAAAACAGGATACAGGATCATAGCCAATAATTGCACAGAATCTCTTATTAACAACTAATGTAAATTTTGGTTGTACTTTTTATTTCAGTTTTTCACATGATAACTGGGAATTTCCACATCTGGAAATTCCCAGTGAGTTGAAGATGAAAACAGTTTAACCATAATATTAATTACCCATTAAACAAATGTACACAATAAAGAGGTATGAAACCCCCAAAAATTCAGACCGAGCATAGAATTCTAAAAAAAGATTCCAATTTACTTCTATTATCAAATTTGCTTCATTCCCATGGTATTCTGTGTAAAAGAAATCTGCCATCTGCAAGTTTAATTGGCTGATCAGTAATTCTGCTTCTCAGGGGGCAGAACTGGTGCGAGCTGGGTGCATGGGTTTGTCTATTTCATAACCCCCAACTGTCCCGATTTTCGCGGGACAGTCACGATTTTAGGGGTCTGTCCCCCTGTCCCGATTTGCCCCAATTTTTTTTTTTTTTTTTTAAATTCTATTGGGCCCATACTCAGAAGCAGCTGGCTCTGCTCTCACAGGGTTAGATACCTGTTAGATTCCCTGTGGAAAATGAATGGTGTGTGGGTTAAGCAGGAGTAAGAAGGCTGTAGACACTCTGACCATGGGTAATGGTGACCTCTCTAACCTACCTCTGGTAGTGATAATGTCTAACCCCTGATGATAATACTAGCATGCCTTCAGTTTTATACAATGAGCAGTGCTAATACTGGGGTAACGAACAGTGGCAGCCGCAGACTGCCAGCTAATGTGCTTGCCAACCCCAGGACCCCATACAATGAATTACAGATACCCATATATGATGTAGTGTGTGTGTCTATCTGTATCCATAACTGTGTGTTTGTATCTGTATGTATAAGTTTATGCTATGTAGTGTGTGTGTCTGCATGTATAAATGTAAGCTATGTAGTGTGTGTATGTGTATCTGCATGTATAAGTGTGTATCTGCATGTATAAGTGTATGCTATGTAGTGTGTGTGTATCTGCATGTATAAGTGTGTATCTGCATGTATAAGTGTATACTATGTAGTGTCTGTGTATCTGCCTGTATAAGTGTATGCTATGTAGTATGTCTGTGTATCTGCCTGTATAAGTGTATGCTATGTAGTGTGTGTGTGTATCTGCATGTGTAAGTGTATGCTATGTAGTGTGTGTGTATCTGCATGTGTAAGTGTATGCTATGTAGTGTGTGTGTATCTGCATGTATAAGTGTATGCTATGTAGTGTGTGTGTATCTGCATGTATAAGTGTATACTATGTAGTGTGTGTGTGTATCTGCATGTATAAGTGAATACTATGTAGTGTCTGTGTATCTGCATGTATAAGTGTATGCTGCATGTATAAGTGTATGCTATGTAATGTGTGTGTGTGTGTGTGTATCTGCATGTATAAGTGTATACTATGTAGTGTCTGTGTATCTGCCTGTATAAGTGTATGCTATGTAGTGTGTCTGTATATCTGCCTGTATAAGTGTATGCTATGTAGTGTGTGTGTATATCTGCATGTGTAAGTGTATGCTATGTAGTGTGTGTGTATCTGCATGTGTAAGTGTATGCTATGTAGTGTGTGTGTATCTGCATGTATAAGTGTATACTATGTAGTGTGTGTGTGTATCTGCATGTATAAGTGTATGCTATGTAGTGTGTGTGTATCTGCATGTGTAAGTGTATGCTATGTAGTGTGCTACTGTGCATTTTTGCTGACTTTAAAGGCCAGAATCTAGAATATTAATGGGGAATGCAGAGAGCAGTTTTAAAGAATTTATTATTAAATGTCCAATTAAGATAACAATATTTAGCAATGTCTTTGCAATGGCTAATTAAATACATAGCTCACATAGCTATACTAGTGGTTTGAGCTTGTGTTTAATTTGCTGCATAAGTGTATTAAAATATATGACTTTATTTAGAATTTTATTTATATTACTTTGGTCTTATAATTTTGTAAGCCCCGCCCACCACATTTCAATTTTTTTTGCAGGGGGGGGGGGTCCCTCTTTGGAATTTTGAAATGTTGGGAGGTATGCTATTTGTTTAACCCTTTAGCTAATATGAAATACAGCAGTATATTTGTCTGTCTTTATTGAATAACAGAGAGACATACTAATGTAAAGGAACATGTTTTTCACACCTATAAATAGTAAAAATAAATAGTAAAATCAAAAAAGCATTTGTGAACAAAATTGTTGCCCTTCCCTTAAAGGGCATTAAGGACTAAATACATTTTATAAACATAGTATTGGGGTTATTCCCCCCTCCCAATAGTCATGGGTGCCTCCATATTGAAACCTAGTTTTCACTCCAGTCCAGTGCTGATTGGTTTGCACATGTGCAGTAACTCTCTTTCTGATACCTCCAGTGTAACATATGTTCCAAAATGGCGGCACCCATGATGAGAGGAAGGTGCATGAAATGTATTTAGTGTTTAGGGCTATAAAAGTCGTCTTTCATGATTAAGATAGAGCAGGCAAAAAGACTTTTCAATTTACTTCTGTTATCAAATTAATTTAATTCTCTTGATACCATTTGTTGAAAAGGATATCTAGGTCGGCTGGAGAGCAGCAATGCACTACTGATAACTAGCAGGTGATTGGTGACTACATATGCCTTTTGTCATTGGCTCACCATATATGTCCAGCTAGGTCCAATTAGTGTGTTGCTGCTGGAGCTTACTTTAACTATGTGTTTAAACCTTGTGCAGGAGTTAAACACATGCTCATATGTGAGCAATAGTGTGATAATAAAATGCTGTGACACATTAGAGCATTTTCTTTTACATTTTATGTTCCTTTAGTTTAACATTGTTAAAGGGACAGTCTACTCCAGAATTTTTATTGTCTAAAAACATAGATAATTCCTTTATTACGCCTTTCCCAGTTTTACATAACCAACACAGTTATATTTATACACTTTTTACCTGGTTTCTAAGTCTCTGCAGACTGCCCCCTTATCTCAGTTCTTTTGACAGATTTGCATTTTAGCCACTCAGTGCTGACTCTTAAAGAGCACAATGTTATCTATAAAAAATATGACACACATGAACTAGCAGTGTCTAACTGTCAAAAATTGTCAAAATGTACCGAGATAAGAGGCAGTTCAACGGCTTAGAAATTAGCATATGAGCCTACCTAGGTTTAGCTTTCCACAAAGAATACCAAGAGAACAAAGACAATTTGATGATAAAAGTAAATTGGAATGTTGTTTAACATTACATACCCTATCTAAATCATTAACATTTAATTTTTACTAGATTGTCCCTTTAAATATCAAAGTTACAGAACAATATAAATATATAAAAGGTTTTGCTAATATCCCATATTGTTTTGGATATTGAAATATCCCTAAAAACCACTGAGTGAATTAAACTCACATTTTTTATTATATTTTTACTGAATTTGAGCAGCGCATAGCATGAGATATCCAGTGTATTGAGGTGTAATTCCATGTTCTATAAATGATACGTTACATACTCACTGCACCAAATAAATAGCTCTTTCATTCAAGCACCATGTGAAGTGGGTACATGAGGTACTAAATATACAGCCTGAACAAAGAAATCCAGTGACAATATGATTCAAACACTAAATATTACATGAAGGATAATTATAGTATAAGTTCCAGCGTTTTGCTCCATATTGGGGCCTTCTTGTGAACGGTAAAAATATTTTCCTGTAGGATTGCTCCTAGAATTACAACCCACAGAATATGCATTTTTTTTTTTTTTTTTAAAGCAAACGGCTAGATTACGAGTTGTGAGGTAAGCTTAAAAAGCAGCGTTAACAGGTCTTAGCACTACTTTTTTACGCCCGCTGGTATTACGAGTCTTGCAGGTATAGGTGTACCACACACTTTTTTGGCCTTACTGCAAACCAACTTACGTAAATTTCGTAAAGGCTTTTTTCAATGGGACTTGCATAGCGCCGTTGTTACGAGTTTGTCCTGGGAGGCCAAAATGTGAGCGGTACACCCTCTACCGCCAAGATTCCTAATGCATTTTAAAGTCAGTAGTTAAGAGTTTTATGGTACAACGCTGTAGCATAAAACTCATAACTAAAGTGCTAAAAATTACACTAACACCCATAACCTACCAATTAACCCCTAAACCGAGGCCCCCCCGCATCGCAAACACTAAAATAAAATTTTTAACCCCTAATCTGCCGCTCCGGATATCTCCGCCACTATAATAAACATATTAACCCCTAAACCGCCGCACTCCCGCCTCACAAACATTAGTTAAATATTATTAACCCCTAATCTGCTGTCCCTAACATCGCCGCCACCTACCTACATTTATTAACCCCTAATCTGCCACCCCCAACGTCGCCGCCACTATACTAAATTTATTAATCCCTAACCCTAAGTCTAACCCTAACCCTAACACCCCCTAACTTAAATATAATTAAAATAAATCTAAATAAAACCTACTATTATTACCTAAATTATTCCTATTTAAAACTAAATACTTACCTGTAAAATAAACCCTACGCTAGCTACAATATAACTAATGGTTAAATTGTATCTAGCTTAGGGTTTATTTTTATTTTACAGGCAACTTTGTATTTATTTTTACTAGGTAGAATAGTTATTAAATAGATATTAACTATTTAATAACTACCTAGCTAAAATAAATACAAATTGACCTGTAAATTAAAACCTAACCTAAGTTACACTAACACCTAACACTACACTACAATTAAATAACTTACCTAAATTAAATACAATTAAATAAATTAAATACAATTAGCTAAATTACAAGAAACCCCCACAAAATTACAGAAAATAAAAAACAAATTACAAGATAATTAAACTAATTACACCTAATTTAAGAGCCCTATCAAAATAAAAAAGCCCCCCCCCCACAAATAAAAAACCCCCTAGCCTAAAGTAAACTATCAATCGCCCTTAAAAGGGCCTTTTGCGGGGCATTGCCCCAAAGAAATCAGCTCTTTTACCTGTAAGAAAAAATACAAACAACCCCCCCAACAGTAAAACCCACTACCCACACAACCAGGGTCGGCTCTAAGGGGGGGCATTGGGGGGCAATGCCCCCCCAAATGGAATGTTGTGCCCCCCAGGGCAAAATACGTTATTTTTAAAAAAAAATTTTTTTTTTTTTTTTTTTAGATTTTAAAAGTGACGGAACGTCCAGGGTCCCAAATGTGGCATCAACCATTTGCAGCCACTAAACCCTGGAGATCCGCCACTGGAGGGCCCAGCTAATCTCTTTACTCTCCTCTATTTACAACCAGATACCAAATAAAGTTGCATTTCCCTACTGGTGCTCTCACAGTTAACCTAGGCCTTGCAATGCCCCTCCTCCTGCTAGCCCACTTACTACAGAGCTGAAGTGAGATGATGACATCATCAGACCTCTGCAGGAAGTGCTGGGAGAAGCTAACAGTCAATGAGAGGGAAGGCAGAAGTAAGTTTGTGAAAACACAGCCGTATAACCAATGTGTGTGAGTAGTATCCCTTCCCTATTGTGCTTTATATCCTGGCAGCCACAGATAAAAAAGCAAATTGGGAATTCCTTGGTTTCTCCACTGCAGGTCACACAAAACAAGTGTGCATTGTGCCTGCTTTATCTGCAGTGATCAGTGTAAAATGTGTGTCAGATTATAGGTGCTCAAATACACACACTTCAAATGTAGCTGTGGGACAATGAGTGAAACAATGAGTTTCAAAACATCTCCTATTTGTCCCCAAGGTTGTTTTATTATATATATATATATATATATATATATATATATATATATATATATATATATATATATATATATATATATATATATATATATATATACACACACACATACATACATACATACACACAATACACACACTGTGTGTGTATATATATATATATATATATATATATATATATATATATATATATTGTTTGTGTGTGTATATATATATATATATATATATATGTATATACATATATACTGTGTGTATGTGTGTGTGTATATATATATATATGTGTGTGTGTGTGTATATGTGTGTGTGTATATATATATATATATATATATATATATATATATAATTTGTGTGTATATACATACTGTATATACTGTGTGTGTGCTGGTAAATATAATTAATAATATCTGTACACGTAATGTACTGCTTGGCACTCAAACTTATTGTCACGTAAAAGCTTATTTGATCATTAGTAGGGTCATTGGTAGAGCTACACATGCAAACAGTGTCCACTGGCTGTGTCATATGTGGGAGACATTCCTGAGATATGACAAATGTAAGCCCTGCACTGCCATAAATCTGGTAAATGTAACTGCTGCGGCACTGCCAGACATCTTATAAATGTAACCCCTATACTCCTTGAGATATGACACATGTAACCGCTGCACTTCCAGAAATATAAACAAATCTAACTCCTGCACAGCCAGAGATTTGATAAATGTAACCCCTGGACTGCCACAGTAGGATTGCTCTTATTTTGACTCTCATACATGCTTTTTAAATGCGTGCCCCCTCGTGAAAAAAAATGCCCCCCCATTTCATTCGTTCTGGAGCCGACCCTGCACACAACCGACCCCCCAAATAAAACCCTAACTAAAAAAACCTAAGCTCCCCTGAAAAGGGCATTTGGATGGGCATTGCTCTTAAAAGGGTATTTAGCTCTATTGCAGCCCAAAGCCCTAACTTAAATTGTACCCCCCCCCCACCTAATACACCCTTAAAAAATCCTAACACTAACCCTCAAAGATTCACTTACCGGGAGAAGCCTTCATCCAAGCGGCAATATGTCCTCAACGAAGACGGCAGAAGTGGTCCTCCTGACGGTCAGAAGTATTCAACCAGATGGCATCTTCTATCTTCATCCATCCGGCGCGGAGCGGCTCCAACTTCAAGACATCCGGTGCTGGGCCTTCCTCTTCCAACGACGTCTTCTTGCTGAATGAAGGTACCTTTAAATGATGTCATCCAAGATGGCGTCCCTTAGATTCCGATTGGCTGATAGAATTCTATCAGCCAATCGGAATTAAGGTTGAAAAAATCCTATAGGCTGATGCAATCAGCCAATAGGATTGAACTTCAATCCTATTGGCTGATCCAATCAGCCAATAGGATTGAGCTTGTATTCTATTGGCTGATTGGAACAGTCAATAGAATGCAAGCTCAATCCTATTGGCTGATTGCATCAGCCAATAGGAATTTTTCAACCTTAATTCCGATTGGCTGATAGAATTCATCATCCAAGTGGCATCTTCTATCTTCATCCATCCGGAGCGGAGCCATCTTCTTCAAATCTGACGCGGGTCCATCCTCTTCAACTGACGCCTACTCGCCGAATGAAGGTTCCTTTAAATGACGTCATCCAAGATGGCGTCCCTCGAATTCCGATTGGCTGATATGATTCTATCAGCCAATCGGAATTAAGGTAGGAAAAATCTGATTGGCTGATTGAATCAGCCAATCAGATACAAGTTCAATCCAATTGGCTGATCCAATTAGCCAATCAGATTGAGCTCGCATTCTATTGGCTGTTCCGCCAATAGAATGCAAGCTCAATCTGATTGGCTGATTGGATCAGCCAATCGGATTGAACTTGAATCTGATTGCCTGATTCAATCAGCCAATCAGATTTTTCCTACCTTAATTCCGATTGGCTGATAGAATCCTATCAGCCAATCGGAATTCGAGGGACGCCATCTTGGATGACGTCATTTAAAGGAACCTTCATTCGGCGAGTAGGCGTCGGTTGAAGAGGATGGATCCGCGTCTGCTGGGAAGAAGATGGCTCCGCTCCGGATGGATAAAGATAGAAGATGCCGCTTGGATGAAGATGTCTGCCGGTCCGGATGACCTCTTCTGCCCAGATAGGATGAAGACTTCTGTCGGTCTAGATGTCCTCTTCTGCCCCATCGGATGATGACTTCGGCCCGGCTGGGTGAAGACGACTCAAGGTAGGGAGATCTGGGGGGTAGTGTTAGGTTTATTTAAGGGGGGTTTGGGTGGGTTAGAGTAGGGGTATGTGGGTGGTGGGTTTTAATGTTGGGGGGGTGTATTTTTTTTACAGGCAAAAGAGCTGATTACTTTGGGGCATGCCCCACAAAAAGCCCTTTTAAGGGCTGGTAAAAGAGCTGATTACTTTGTAATGTAGAATAGGGTAGGGACTTTTATTATTATTATTTTTTTTAATTTTATTAGGGGGCATAGATTAGGTGTAATTATTTTAAAATTCTTGTAATCTTTTTTTATTTTCTGTAATTTAGTGTTTTTTTGTAATTTAGTTTAGTTTATTTAATTGTATTTAATTGTAGGTATTGGTAGCTAATTTATTTAATTAATTTAATGATAGTGTAGTGTTAGGTTTAATTGTAACTTAGGTTAGGATTTATTTTACAGGTAATTTTGTAATTATTTTAACTAGGTAGCTATTAAATAGTTAATAACTATTTAATATCTATTGTACCTAGTTAAAATAAATACAAAGTAAAATAAATATAAATCCTAAAATAGCTACAATATAATTATTTGTTATATTGTAGCTATATTAGGGTTTATTTTACAGGTAAGTATTTAGTTTTAAATAGGAAGACTTTAGTTAATAAGAGTTAATTTATTTCGTTAGATTAAAATTATATTTAATTTAGGGGGGTGTTAGGGCTAGGGTTAGACTTAGCTTTAGGGGTTAATACATTTATTATAGTAGCGGCGAGGTCCGGTCAGCAGATTAGGGGTTAATACCTGAAGTTAGGTGGCGGCGACATGGGGGGGGGGGCAGATTAGGGGTTAATAAATATTATGTAGGTGTCGGCGATGTTGGGGGCAGCAGATTAGTGGTTCATAGGGATAATGTAGGTGGCGGCGGTGTTCGGAGCGGCAGATTAGGGGTTAATTGTGTAATGCAGGTGTCAGCGATAGCGGGGGCGGCAGATTAGGGGTTAATAAGTGTAAGGTTAGGGGTGTTTAGACTCGGGGGTTCATGTTAGGGTGTTAGGTGCAGACTTAGAAAGTGTTTCCCCATAGGAAACAATGGGGCTGCGTTGGGAGCTTAACGCTGCTTTTTTGCAGGTGTTAGGTTTTTTTTAAACCCAAACTGCCCCATGGTTTCCTATGGGGAACCGTGCACGAGCACGTTTTGCCAGCTTACCGCTACCGTAAGCAACGCTGGTATTGAGGGTTGAAGTGGCGGTAAATTCGGCTCAACGCTCCCTTTTTGGAGCTTAACGCAGCCCCTCAGACAACTCTAAATACCAGCGTTGTTTGGAAGCAGTGGTAGGAAAAAAAGCAGCGTTAGCTACGCGGGTCTTTACTGACAAAACTCTAAATCTAGGCCTTAGGGTTTATTTTACAAGTAAGTACTTAGTTTTAAATAGGAATAATTTAGGTAATAACAGTAGGTTCTATTTAGATTTATTTTAATTATATTTAAGTTAGGGGGTGTTAGGGTTAGACTTAGGGTTAGGGGTTAATACATTTAGTATAGTGGTGGCGACGTTGGGGGCGGAAGATTAGGGGTTAATAACATTATGTAGGTGTCGGCGATGTTGTGGGCAGCAGATTAGGGGTTAATAAATATAATGTAAGTGTCAGCGATATTGGGGGCATCAGATTAGGGGTTAATAAATATAATGTAAGTGTCAGCGATATTGGGGGCAGCAGATTAGGGGTTAATAAGTATAATGTAGGTGTCGGCGATGTCCGGAGCTGCAGATTAGGGGTTAATAAGTATAATGTTGGTGGCGGCGATGTCTGGAGCGGCAGATTAGGGGTAAATAAGTGTAAGATTAGGGGTGTTTAGACTCGGGGTTCATGTTAGGGTGTTAGGTGTAAACATAACTTTTATTTCCCCATAGGAATCAATGGGGCTGCGTTACTGAGCTTTTCGCTGCTTTATTGCAGGTGTTAGGCTTTTTTTCAGCCGGCTCTCCCCATTGATGTCTATGGGGAAATCATGCACAAGCATGTATAACCAGCTCACCGCTCACTTAAGCAGCGCTGGTATTGGAGTGCAGTATGGAGCACAATTTTGCTCTACGCTCACTTCTTGCCTGTTAACACCGGGTTGATAAAAACCCATAATACCAGCGCTGTAGGAAAGTGAGCGGTGAGAATAAACTGCAGGTTAGCAATGCACCCCTGTTACCGAAAAACTTGTAATCTAGGCGAAAGTTTTTTATTAAGGTATTTATCCATACAATAATCATAGCATTACATCCTGAATATCATTCTCACAGTATGATGACAAACTGTTGTAGAAATGAAAAATGAGAGACGAAAAAATAAAATAAAAATAAACTACATGAGCAACCTCAAGATTAATAAAACAAGTTCCCTAGAAAAACACCTGAGGTATGGCATAATCATGGTATACTATAATACTAGTAAGTCACTCATATATACATCTCAGGTCTTACATTGATACCTTAGATTTTTTATTTTTTACAGTGAGAAACCGTAGTACCTCTTTGTCTGGATATACTGCCTAGTAGAGTGATACTTTAGTCTGAACAACCTAGAGTAATAACATTATCTTAACTGAGAGATACAAGTTTTACTTTAAAATATATAACATCAATTATAATGGAATAGATGTAAAATATGATTGAAACAATATAGCGGATTAATACCGCTAAGATATTCACCATACTGGGTGAATAGGGACTAAATGATAAAGAGTATTGTCTCTGTTTCAAGGAAAATCTTAGTCAATCGGGGGGGGGGGGGGGGGGGTGAGATGAGATAATACTGTAGTAACTATATAATGATACATAAAGAACCTAAATGAATTATGGCTATAATTATTGGATGCTCCACTGAGTATAAAATAAGTAAAGTTCTAAATAGATATACGGTGACTTTAGAATCACAATGTACTAGGGAGAGCATTGAACTAGTATAAAAAGCATAGTTGCGCACAAGCTGACAGCCTTAGACTATTGAGGAGTAAGCTCCTTGATTGACAGAACTTTGGATCAGACTATGTCCCCTAAAGCATACGCTTATGTAAACATAACTTCTCTTATATAAAACTTATAGGCTTAAAAGCCTTATATCCCCCTTCATATCTGCATTGACGTTTATAAAGTGGAGTAGACAGGACCTAAGTATAGCAATGCCCAACTGTTATGCTTAACAAGTAGTCTAACCAGAGCTGCTACAGCCATATAGTGAGCTTCAACTCATGTTCCCAATAAAAATTATATATTGGGTTTAGAATTGGGATAGTGACAAGCAAGTACAAAGCATGGTTGTGGGTAGTAAACAACTAGGAAACCAGGGTATCTGCTCTTATATATGGCACTTATTTGGAGGGCTTAAAATAAGTTTTGTAAGCCTGTAAAATTAGAAAATACTATTAATTATTTGTGTACCAGGCATTCGTGCCCTTTAACAATAATTTCTTATTGTTTAACAGGTCCATGGCAATTCATAGCTAAGTCACTCATGTACGCTAGAACTACAGTATATCTCCATTGTATTTAGCAGCATTTTCTTTATAAATGTATGTAGAGAAGGCATGTATACATAAATGGGATGTTAAGCTGGGGCTCTATTGCAAGACTACTTACTTAATCAATAGGGCTAAAAATTACTTAGAACTCCCTGCCATATATTATCCTCTAGCTCCCTCGCCGGCTGAGGGAGAGAGAGGGATTATATCTCCTAATAATGCAGAGCCTCCTCCCTATAATGTGCGAGAAAGAGTATCAACTTTATAATATAATAGTATTATGGAAATGTATACAAGTAGTTAACCGTTATAGCAATATATTAAGCTATATGGTATAGTGGCAGTGCAAGCTATGGGACCGCCAAGTGTTCCCATGTGTGATCTCTCCCACTTAGTATATGTGACTTGCTCCTAGAGGAGTTTATTTATCAAAGAGAATATCACCCAAGATATAAGGCTATAAACCACTTGGAAATCTCAACAGACAACATACTTCTAAAGAAATATGTAAACCAATAAGCAGTGTCCACTGATAAGTTAATATCACACGTGAAGCTTGTAAAATGACTCAGCCACTGCAGGCTAGTTTACTCTGCAGTATGAAAATTATCTAGGCTGAGGGTGAGAAGATATAGCTTTGTGATAAGTTATTAAGAAATGGCTAAACATGCCACAATTGTGTAAAAATGGTAATGAACCAACATAAACACTCAGTAGGTCATGAAGATTGGTTAATGTGGGCACAAAGATATCTATACTTCAACCTATATTTCTCCTATTAGGTATGCCTAATATATAAGAACGTATTCCAATACCAGATTGGATACAGATGAGTAAATGAGGATCTATAAAGTACATAGAGAAAGTTAGAGCTTGTAGAAATTTGGGAATAGCTGATATGGTGAATATTGGCCAAGTTAACTTTCTGCCAGATTCTATGTTAAGTAAGGCTAGGGGATCTGATTTAGTAGATCATCAAATAGAAAGTGGAATTAAAGTACCATAACCCAAAATATAGCTTGGTGTACAACCGTATACAATACATAATAAACAGATAGAGACCTCTGAGAATTTAATTATACCATATGCCTCGGTACTCCAAACCCACTCAGCTAAGAGATAAGCATAGGGACATAGCGTCTGATCCTCTGAGTGTCCATGACTAGGTACATAATGACATTGAGGCACAAACTTTACAGGGAAGTAAGTCATCATCCATCTTTGATGCGTGTGTTATGCCTGACCCATGTCGCTAGGCAGCTGTATGTTAAAGTTTTAGTCCCCCAGGGTCCCACAACCACGACCATAGCCATAGGTATGTCTGCTGACCGCTTTTCGGTTTACGGAAGGCATCTGAATGGATTAGATAGTAGTCACTGCATGGTCTGATCTTCCACCCCATTTTCATGGCCATGTTTGATCTGGGACTATGCCCGCTCCCATTCACGAAGTACCTCTTGTATATGAACCGAGAGCTCCAAGTAAGAATAGTCTCCTTCGATGCGTGAGCCATCTGACGTCCCACAGCGGTCTCCATCTTGTCGCTGTGGGTGTGAGAGGTTTGTGTTTGGACTAAGTGGAGGGATTCCACATTTTGTCCAATCGTCCCACAGATAGGAGAATGCAGACTTAATGTCCTCGGTAAGTGCCCTTGTTTGGCGATCTAGCTGGTCCACTAGGGCTCGAAGTAAGGAACTTAACTGAAGTTCCATGTCTGATCAAGTAGTGGTAGATTTCTCTCAGCGGATATGGTCTGGAGTATCCTATTAGATGTCACAGCAACTCTTTATTCTCTTATAGGCCTATGGATAAATACGTGGATTGAAAAATGGCTGCAGCAGCGTAGCTCCCGCTTAAGGTGTAACCAGAAATAACGAGAGTTTATCACCTCAGAGTAAATATAAGAGGTCAGGTCTTCATAGTGGCAGCCTTTATTAGTTGTACATCATTGAAATATGTTTATATGGCAGATTGATCAAATAATACAGGTTAAATATTGCCCTTTTACGGAGCTGTAGTAAAATGCGACCATTCTGCTTCTAGGCTAGCTCCGCCCCCCAGAATATGCATTTTTAAAATCAAATGACAACTGTTTTTTTCTTTTTAAAGTACTGTAATTATGTAAGGGCAGTAACCTCTGATCTTTCTTTCTGCAGTTAGACATTTAAGGCTAGATTATGAATGGCGCTCTATCATTTGTGCGCAAGCAATAATCAGGTTTTCTGGGCCGTTTGAGCACATGTTAAATTCTGCTTGTGTTACAAGTTGAAAGTAAATGCGAACACATGAGTGCAATTGCGATTTTACGCAATAATTAATACAGCAACTTCAGAGCTCTGGATATCTGTTACGCTAGAATAAAAAGTTGCACAAAACACATCAAAAATACATTTAAAAATACAGTTACACAGCACTCAAAATAACACTGTATTATAAAAAGTATTGGGGGGGATTGCAATTTCTAAGGGTTCAAAGATATGAGGTCTCAGGCAGGATTTAAAAAAAAAAAAAGGACTGTGAAGGGCTTTAGCATTGAGATAAATACATATACATTGAGATAAATACATATACATTGAGATAAATGCATATACATTGAGATAAATACATAGACATTGAGATAAATACATATACATGTCTAAATATGTCTATAAACATAAATATATATACACACAGTTGGTATTGAAATGAATCACCCCCCTTGACAATAATTGCATTTAGTTGCCTTGCAGCCTGACATAAAGACAGACACAGTTTTTGTTTATCCAGTTGTAATTCCTCAGTGCAACTTATAGCATCCAAGTGAAAGATATAACAACAATATGTCAGGCACAAATAAAGACAAGTCAAAAACAGAATCACTGAGTTGCAAAAAGGATCACCCCCTTGTGTCAGTATTTTGTTGAACCACATTTTGCTTTAATTAAAGCCTTTAGTCTGTTGGGATTTGTCTCTACTAACTTTGCACATCTACTGTGCAATATTTGCCCACTCTTCTTTGCAGAACTGCTCCATTCCGTTACATTTGATGGTGACCGTTTGTGGACTGCAGTCTTAAAGTCATGTCACAGATAATCAATGGGGTTTAAGTCTGGGCTCTGACTAGGCCATGCAAAGACATTCACCTTTTTCTCCTTTAAACACTGTGTTGTCATTTTTGCAGTGTGCTTTGTGTCATTGTCATATTGGAAGGTAAACCTTCTTCCCATTGACAAATTCCTGGCAGAGGGCAGCAGATTTTCCTCAAGAATTTGACGGTATTTTGCCCCATCCATTATTCCTTCTATCCTGACAAGTGCTCCAGTGCCTGCTACAGAGAAACACCCCATAACAGGATATTACCACTTCCATGCTTTACTGTAGGTATGGTGTTATTTGGATGGTGAGCTGTATTGGATTTCCTCCAGACATATCGCTTGGTGTGGAGGCCAAATAATTCAATTTTAGTCTCATCTGACCATAACACCTTTTTCCATGTGACCTCAGAATCTCCTAGGTGTTTTATAGCAAAGCTCAGTCGTGACTGCATGTGGCCTTTCTTGAGGAGACCACTCTTTGTCATAAATTTCTGCAACTGCTTCAGAGCTGCTGTGGGCCTCTTAGTAGCCTCTCTGACCAGTTTCCTCCTGGCTGTTTCATCCAGTTTGGAGCGACGTCCTGATCCAGAGAGGGTCTGTGTTGTACCAAATACTTTCCACTTCTTAATAATAGACTTCACTGTATTTCTAGGCATTGATAAAGACTTTAATATTTTCTTGTATCAATCTCCTGACTTGTGCCTGTCCACAACATTATCCCGGAGAACTTTTGACAGTGCCTTGCCACCCATAGTTGATTGTTTGTTTCAGTTGTACTACCAGGGACTGAGATGCTCGAGGAAACCTTTTTTCATGCTGAGCTAATCAATATGCCCACAGCTGATCACAGTTGAAGGTCAAATAACTTTGTGTGTGCCATTGAGAAGGTGATTAGCATTTACAAACATATATACACATATAAACACATAAATACATATGTATACATATACTGTATAGACATATATAAATACATTAAGCCTAGATTTCTATGAATTTAATTGCTGCAAAGGAGTTAAACACATAGTTAAAAGTCCTGCTTGGTAGTTGAACATACCCCCCATTCACCAGCAGCTTTCTGTTTTGGAGATGCAATGCTTTCAGCTCCAGAGGGAGAATTTACCTATGTGAAAGACCTTTTTCTGGGGGTTCAACACATAGGCCTAGATTAGAAGTGGAACACTATTGAAAGCGCAGAGGGAGTTACCAATATCTCTGGAGCACGCTAGGATTAGCACTACAAGTGAATGGCAAAACTGAATAACCAGAAACTGTTATATATATATATTGGCAGCGCTAAACATTGCTCATTTGACAAATTGAAAGTTATGTGTTACGTTCAAGAGCAATGCATAACAGCGACTTGAGACCAGAAGTAAAGAGTTCGGTAAAACACATGTAAAACATATAAAAATAGAGTATTACACACACACACACATATATCCTATTATATATAAGGCCAAGTGTGTTTGTCCGAAGCTGTCATGCGCAGTAGAGACAGCACGAGGACAAACATCTTAACTGACAACCCATGCTGTTTGCGAAGAAAGTGGGCGTGGTTGGTGTGGTCGGGCATGGTCGGAGGCGTGGCCGGGCACGGTCGGCACGACAGAGAGGGGAGAGAAATAGAGAGGGGGAGAGACAAAAAGAGATAAGAAAGAGCTAAAGAGAGGGGGAAGAGCAGAAGAGAGGGGAAAGTGCAGAAGAGAGGGGGGAGAGAGAGAGCAAAAGAGAGGGGGGAGAGAAAGAGCAAAAGAGAGGGGGGAGAGAAAGAGCAAAAGAGAGGGGGGAGAGAGAGAGCAAAAAAGAGGGATGGAGAGAGAGAGCAAAAAAAAAGGAGAGAGAGACAGAGCAAAAGAGAGGGGGGGAGAGAGCGCAAAAGAGAGGGGGAGAGAGAGCGCAAAAGAGAGGGGGAGAGAGTGCAAAAGAGGGGGAGAGAGAGAGAGAGCGCAAAAGAGGGGGGGAGAGAGAGAGAGCGCAAAAGAGAGGGGAGAGACAAAAGAGGGGGGGGGGAGAGAGAGAGCGCAAAAGAGAGGGGAAGAGAGACAGCGCAAAAGAGAGGGGGAGAGAGAGCGCGCAAAAGAGGGGGAGAGAGAGCGCAAAAGAGAGGGGGAGAGAGAGCGTGCAAAAGATCTTGATCCCACTTTTATTTTTGGGAATCATCACACGACTACTTCTCTGACTTCACATTTTTAAAATTGATTCTAGGACACATTATCAATCATTTGTCGCCTTACTTTACTCTATTATTAATTATTGCATATATGAGGACACACTGCCCTTTGGGATCACCACACTGGATTCATATATATATATATGTGTGTGTGTTTCATTTTTATTCTTTTTTATTTATGCATATATATTTCATTTTATAATTTATTTTAAGATTTTTTCTTATGTATATGATTGTATTGTTTATTAAATATTGGTTTATTTATAATAAATGTTTACACAATTTGTAATCACTCACTAATTAGGCTCTCATGTGTTTATGAAACTACCACTTGACTCAGATTTCTCATTCACTTCTCACATTCAGTCTTTGGCCAACTCCTGCCGTTTCCACCTTAAAAACATCTCCTAAATTTGCCACATCCATACACAGGACACAGCTTAATCCACTCTCTCATAATTTCCCGCCTTGACTACTGCAACTCCATCCTCTCTGTTCTCCCTAGCTGCCCCCTAGCTCCTTTACAATACATAATGAATGCCTCTGCCAGGCTCATCTTCATTTCATGTAGCTCTTTGTCTGCTGCACCTCTCTGCCAATCACTTCACTGGCTTCCTCTTTCCTCAAGAATTAAATACAAAATCCTGACTCTCACATACAAGGCCCTCAACTGCACTGCTCCCCCTGTATCTCAGACTTTGTCTCCAGATACTCTCCCTCCCTTCCCCTTCGCACCTCCCACGACCTCCTCCCCTCCTACTCTCTTGTTACCTCCTCACACTCCCATCTACAGGACTTCTCCAGACTGGACCCTAGTTCTTATGTAACTCTCTGCCTCGCTCCACAAGATTCTCCCCTAGTTTTGAAAGTTTGAAGTGTTCCCTAAAGACTCCACTGTTCAGGGACGCATACAACCTACACTAACCTTTCCTAATTCCAGTTCCTCTCCTCCTTTGTTATCTCCTTGAACCCCCTTAGCATGTAAGCCTATGAGCAGAGCTGTTTGTAGATCACCTTCATAAGAGCTGACTACAACAGTGTGACTCTCAGCAGGGCCCTCTACCCACTTGATCCCTATAAATGTTACCTTGCATATAATGCCTATGTTTATAGCGCTGTTGGCGCTCTACAAATAACTGATAATAATAATGACAAGAGGCATATAAGTGCAGCCACCAATCCACAGATAGTCTACTTAGGTGTGCTTTCAACAAAGGATACCAAGAGTACAAAGCAAATTAGATAATAGAAGTAAAATGTAGCATTGTTTAAAATTGCAGGTTCAATCTGAATCATGAAAGAAAAATGTTTGGTTTCATGCCCCATTAAGGCTTCAAAATTATTAATCTTCTGCCCCCATGTTTGAGGAATTGTCTCTTTAAATAATGCTCTTCGGTAATTTCCATTTAAACATTCTGATCCCCTCGTACTCCCTGTCCCCAAGCAGTGTCCCTATGTCAGGTGAAGCACACAGTAACTAGGCAGGTTTGTGTTTGAAGGTTTCTAAATGGTTGGCGTGAGACTGTCACCGAGTGCTCAGTGACCTGGGAGGGACGCTGTTTGTTCCTGCTGATTAACATTCAGTTTATCTTCTGGGAGAAAGATCAAATGTTTTACAAGGTTATAAAGCTTGTCGAGTCTGCTGTAGAAATAGTTACAGTTGCCAGCTCGCAAGAACAAGGTCTCATGGTTATGTATGAGAAATGATTGTCAGATGACTAAAATAATCATATGTAGCTGAGGGGGGTGCTGGGAAGGGGAAATTATCCCTCTGTTATTGCTGACATTCATCAACCATAAATGTCTGATATTTAACATGACAGGTGCTCTAGCAGGGCAATAACACAAGCAAAAATAGTGTAAGGTACAATTGAGGAGACTCAAATTTGTAGGATAAAAAGTGAGTTTAACAAAGTTCAGTCAAGATTCTCCCTATACATGTGCCCCTAGCAACCATATGAATGTGTCAGTGTGATTCTGCCTGTACTCTTCCCATAGCAACCATATGAATGTGTCAGTGTGATTCTGCCTGTACCTGTGCCCCTGGCAACCATATGTGTCAGTGTGATTATGCCTGTACCAATGCCCCTAGCAACTGTATAAATAGGTCAGTGTGATTCTCCCTGTACCAGTCGCATTAGCAACTGTATGAATAGGTCAGTGTGATTCTCCCTGTACCAGTGACTTTAGTAACTGTATGAATAGGTCAGTGTGATTCTCCCTGTACCAGCGACTTTAGCAACTGTATGAATAGGTCAGTGTGATTCTCACTGTACCAGTGACTTTAGTAACTGTATGAATAGGTCTGTGTGATTCTCCCTGTACCAGTGGCCTTGGCAACTGTATGAATAGGTCAGTGTGATTCTCCCTGTACCAGTGACTTTAGCAACTGTATGAATAGGTCAGTGTGATTCTCCCTGTACCAGTGACTTTAGTAACTGTATGAATAGGTCAGTGTGATTCTCCCTGTACCAGTGACTTTAGCAACTGTATGAATAGGTCAATGTGATTCTCCCTGTACCAGTGACTTTAGCAAATGTATGAATAGGTCAATGTGATTCTCCCTGTACCAGTAACTTTAGCAACTGTATGAATAGGTCAGTGCAGGGGCGTATTTAGGTTTTGTGCTGCCCTAGGCACTCAAAATTCTGCTGCCCCACCCCCCACCCCACCCCAGGTTTAAGACCTTTTTTTAGACATTATATTTTTGGGGCAGGGTGTAAAAATTTAAAAAAAATAATGTCTTTTTAAGTAGATGTTCACCAGGGCTTGCATTCACTCTGGTCACACACACACACACACACACACACACACACACACACACACACACACACACACACACACACACACACATATATATATATATATATATATATATATATATATATATATAAAGACATTATTTTGCAAGTCAGATGATTAAAGTGTTTATATCAGAAAAAAATATCCTTCACTGTATGATAGTTTGTCAGTAGGTAGTTGTTTAACCTTAAACATCTTCTTTGGTGATTGACAGTTATTTAAGCAAAATATCTGCTTGGATAAATATGTAATGAATATACAAACTGGCCTTTAAAAGTACTTAAAAAATACAACAGTAGTTATGATAGGTTTAGGAATTGTATCCTAGGGGATAAAGTCACATGATACAATCATAATAAAGTATATACTTGTATTGTTTCTGAAAGTATTAAATGCATACAACATATTTTTAGTTGTGTTTTAAGTCACATGGTTGTATAGATTCAGCAATAAATACTTATTCTTTGCATGTATGACAGATTGACAAACAGTAAATGTACAAATATTTAGTGACTAATCCGTTTAAGTATTTTAATGCCTAATGAAGATGTATTGAAGGGAGAAAGGCATATGCTGTTTCACAGTGGTCACGGTGTAGTGCACACTGCACTGTGTAGTCTGTGTGAGTCTCAATCACGCGGTGGAGCCAGGAAGAATACCGCATTCCCTCTCAGTCCAGGCTAGGCTGCGCAAGTGAGCTCCGCCTCCACTGTCATCACGTCATGCGCACCCACATACAATCCCATAGGATAGCAATAGCCGGGCCCTGGTTGATTTAGCCACCCGGCCCTGAGTTCAGTAGAGTGGCCCTAGGGACTCAAAATTCTGCTGCCCCTTAAAAATCTGCTGCCCTAGGCACCGGCTTCGTTGGCCTATGCCTTAATACGCCCCTGGGTCAGTGTGATTCTCCCTGTACCAGTGACTTTAGCAAATGTATGAATAGGTCAATGTGATTCTCCCTGTACCAGTAACTTTAGCAACTGTATGAATAGGTCAGTGTGATTTTCCCTGTACCAGTGACTTTAGCTAATGTATGAATAGGTCAGTGTGATTCTCCCTGTACCAGTGACTTTAGTAACTGTATGAATAGGTCAGTGTGATTCTCCCTGTACCAGTGACTTTAGCAACTGTATGAATAGGTCAGTCTGATTCTCCCTGTACCAGTGGCTTTAGCAACTGTATGAATAGGCCAGTGTGATTCCCTCTGTACCAGTGGCATTAGCAACCTTATGAATAGGTCAGTGTGATTCTCCCTGTACCAGAGGCTTTAGCAACTGTATGAATAGGTCAGTGTAATTCTCCCTGTACCAGTGGCTTTAGAAACTGTATAATGAGGACAGTGTGACTCTCCCTGTACCAGTGGCCTTAACAACTGTATGAATAGGTCAGTGTGACTCTCCCTGTACCAGTGGCTTTAGCAACTGTATGAATAGGTCAGTGTGATTCTCCCTGTACCAGTGGCTTTAGCAACCTTATGAATAGGTCAGTGTGATTCTCCCTGTACCAGTGACTTTAGCAACTGTATGAATAGGTCAGTGTGATTCTCCCTGTACCAGTGGCTTTAGCAACTGTATGAATAGGTCAGTGTGATTCTCCCTGTACCAGTGACTTTAGCAACTGTATGAATAGGTCAGTGTGATTCTCCCTGTACCAGTGACTTTAGCAACTGTATGAATAGGTCAGTGTGATTCTCCCTGTACCAGAGGCTTTAGCAACTGTATGAATAGGTCAGTGTGATTCTCCCTGTACCAGTGGCTTTAGCAACTGTATGAATAGGTCAATGTGATTCTCCCTGTACCAGTGACTTTAGCAACTGTATGAATAGGTTAGTGTGATTCTCCCTGTACCAGCGGCTTTAGCAACTGTATGAATAGGTCAGTGTGATTCTCCCTGTACCAGTGACTTTAGTAACTGTATAAATAGGTCAGTGTGATTCTCCCTGTACCAGCGGCTTTAGCAACTGTATGAATAGGTCAGTGTGATTCTCCCTGTAACAGAGGCTTTAGCAACTGTATGAATAGGTCAATGTGATTCCCCCTGTACCAGTGACTTTAGCAACTGTATGAATAGGTCAGTGTGATTCTCCCTGTACCAGTGGCTTTAGCAACTGTATGAATAGGTCAATGTGATTCTCCCTGTACCAGTGACTTTAGCAACTGTATGAATAGGTCAGTGTGATTCTCCCTGTACCAGGGGCTTTAGTAACTGTATGAATAGGTCAGTGTGATTCTCCCTGTACCAGTGACTTTAGCAACTGTATGAATAGGTCAGTGTGATTCTCCCTGTACCAGTGACTTTAGCAACTGTATGAATAGGTCAGTGTGATTCTCCCTGTACCAGTGACTTTAGCAACTGTATGAATAAGTCAGTGTGATTCTCCCTGTACCAGTGACTTTAGCAACTGTATGAATAGGTCAGTGTGACTCTCCCTGTACCAGTGACTTTAGCAACTGTATGAATAGGTCAGTGTGATTCTCCCTGTACCAGTGACTTTAGCAACTGTATGAATAGGTCAGTGTGATTCCCTCTGTACCAGTGGCTTTAGCAACTGTATGAATAGGTCAGTGTGATTCTCCCTGTACCAGTGACTTTAGCAACTGTATGAATAGGTCAGTGTGATTCCCTCTGTACCAGTGACTTTAGCAACTGTATGAATAGGTCAGTGTGATTCTCCCTGTACCAGTGACTTTAGCAACTGTATGAATAGGTCAGTGTGATTCTCCCTGTACCAGTGACTTTAGCAACTGTATGAATAGGTCAGTGTGATTCTCCCTGTACCAGTGACTTTAGCAACTGTATGAATAGGTCAGTGTGATTCCCTCTGTACCAGTGACTTTAGCAACTGTATGAATAGGTCAGTGTGATTCTCCCTGTACCAGTGACTTTAGCAACTGTATGAATAGGTCAGTGTGACTCTCCCTGTACCAGTGACTTTAGCAACTGTATGAATAGGTCAGTGTGATTCTCCCTGAAACAGAGGCTTTAGTAACTGTATGAATAGGTCAGTGTGATTCTCCCTGTACCAGTGACTTTAGCAACTGTATGAATAGGTCAGTGTGATTCTCCCTGTACCAGTGGCCTTAGTAACTGTATGAATAGGTCAGTGTGATTCTCCCTGTACCAGTGACTTTAGCAACTGTATGAATAGGTCAGTGTGATTCTCCCTGTACCAGTGACTTTAGCAACTGTATGAATAGGTCAGTGTGATTCTCCCTGTACCAGTGGCTTTAGCAACTGTATGAATAGGTCAGTGTGATTCTCCCTGTACCAGTGGCATTAGCAACTGTATGAATAGGTCAGTGTGATTCTCCCTGTACCAGTGACTTTAGCAACTGTATGAATAGGTCAGTGTGATTCTCCCTGTACCAGTGACTTTAGCAACTGTATGAATAGGTCAGTGTGATTCTCCCTGTACCAGTGACTTTAGCAACTGTATGAATAGGTCAGTGTGATTCTCCCTGTACCAGCGGCTTTAGCAACTGTATGAATAGGTCAATGTGATTCTCCCTGTACCAGTGACTTTAGCAACTGTATGAATAGGTCAGTGTGATTCTCCCTGTACCAGGGGCTTTAGTAACTGTATGAATAGGTCAGTGTGATTCTCCCTGTACCAGTGACTTTAGCAACTGTATGAATAGGTCAGTGTGATTCTCCCTGTACCAGTGACTTTAGCAACTGTATGAATAGGTCAGTGTGATTCTCCCTGTACCAGTGACTTTAGCAACTGTATGAATAAGTCAGTGTGATTCTCCCTGTACCAGTGACTTTAGCAACTGTATGAATAGGTCAGTGTGACTCTCCCTGTACCAGTGACTTTAGCAACTGTATGAATAGGTCAGTGTGATTCTCCCTGTACCAGTGACTTTAGCAACTGTATGAATAGGTCAGTGTGATTCCCTCTGTACCAGTGGCTTTAGCAACTGTATGAATAGGTCAGTGTGATTCTCCCTGTACCAGTGACTTTAGCAACTGTATGAATAGGTCAGTGTGATTCCCTCTGTACCAGTGACTTTAGCAACTGTATGAATAGGTCAGTGTGATTCTCCCTGTACCAGTGACTTTAGCAACTGTATGAATAGGTCAGTGTGATTCTCCCTGTACCAGTGACTTTAGCAACTGTATGAATAGGTCAGTGTGATTCTCCCTGTACCAGTGACTTTAGCAACTGTATGAATAGGTCAGTGTGATTCCCTCTGTACCAGTGACTTTAGCAACTGTATGAATAGGTCAGTGTGATTCTCCCTGTACCAGTGACTTTAGCAACTGTATGAATAGGTCAGTGTGACTCTCCCTGTACCAGTGACTTTAGCAACTGTATGAATAGGTCAGTGTGATTCTCCCTGTAACAGAGGCTTTAGTAACTGTATGAATAGGTCAGTGTGATTCTCCCTGTACCAGTGACTTTAGCAACTGTATGAATAGGTCAGTGTGATTCTCCCTGTACCAGTGGCCTTAGTAACTGTATGAATAGGTCAGTGTGATTCTCCCTGTACCAGTGACTTTAGCAACTGTATGAATAGGTCAGTGTGATTCTCCCTGTACCAGTGACTTTAGCAACTGTATGAATAGGTCAGTGTGATTCTCCCTGTACCAGTGGCTTTAGCAACTGTATGAATAGGTCAGTGTGATTCTCCCTGTACCAGTGGCATTAGCAACTGTATGAATAGGTCAGTGTGATTCTCCCTGTACCAGTGACTTTAGCAACTGTATGAATAGGTCAGTGTGATTCTCCCTGTACCAGTGGCTTTAGTAACTGTATGAATAGGTCAGTGTGACTCTCCCTGTACCAGTGGCTTTAGTAACTGTATGAATAGGTCAATGTGATTCTCCCTGTACCAGTGGCTTTAGCAACTGTATGAATATGTCAGTGTGATTCTCCCTGTACCATTGACTTTAGCAACTGTATGAATAGGTCAGTGTGATTCTCCCTGTACCAGTGGCTTTAGCAACTGTATGAATAGGTCAGTGTGATTCTCCCTGTACCATTGACTTTAGCAACTGTATGAATAGGTCAGTGTGATTCTCCCTGTACCATTGACTTTAGCAACTGTATGAATAGGTCAGTGTGATTCTCCCTGTACCAGTGACTTTAGCTAATGTATAAATAGGTCAGTGTGACTCTCCCTGTACCAGTGACTTTAGCAACTGTATGAATAGGTCAGTGTGATTCTCCCTGTACCAGAGGCTTTAGTAACTGTATGAATAGGTCAGTGTGACTCTCCCTGTACCAGCGGCTTTAGCAACTGTATGAATAGGTCAGTGTGATTCTCCCTGTACCAGTGACTTTAGCAACTGTATGAATAGGTCAGTGTGACTCTCCCTGTACCAGTGACTTTAGCAACTGTATGAATAGGTCAGTGTGACTCTCCCTGTACCAGTGACTTTAGCAACTGTATGAATAGGTCAGTGTGAGTCTCCCTGTACCAGTGACTTTAGCAACTCTATGAATAGGTCAGTGTGACTCTCCCTGTACCAGTGACTTTAGCAACTGTATGAATAGGTCAGTGTGACTCTCCCTGTACCAGTGACTTTAGCAACTGTATGAATAGGTCAGTGTGATTCTCCCTGTACCAGTGACTTTAGCAACTGTATGAATAGGTCAGTGTGAGTCTCCCTGTACCAGCGACTTTAGCAACTGTATGAATAGGTCAGTGTGATTCTCCCTGTACCAGCGGCTTTAGCAACTGTATGAATAGGTCAGTGTGACTCTCCCTGTACCAGCGGCTTTAGCAACTGTATGAATAGGTCAGTGTGATTCTCCCTGTACCAGTGGCTTTAGCAACTGTATGAATAGCTCAGTGTGATTCTCCCTGTACCAGTGGCTTTAGTAACTGTATGAATAGGTCAGTGTGATTCCCTCTGTACCAGTGACTTTAGTAACTGTATGAATAGGTCAGTGTGATTCTCCCTGTACCAGTGACTTTAGCAACTGTATGAAAAGGTCAGTGTGACTCTCCCTGTACCAGAGGCTTTAGTCACTGTATGAATAGGTCAGTGTGATTCTCCCTGTACCAGTGGCTTTAGCAACTGTATGAATAGGTCAGTGTGATTCCCTCTGTACCAGTGGCATTAGCAACCCTAAGAATAGGTCAGTGTGATTCTCCCTGTACCAGAGGCTTTAGCAACTGTATGAATAGGTCAGTGTGATTCCCTCTGTACCAGTGGCTTTAGCAACTGTATAAATAGGTCAGTGTGACTCTCCCTGTACCAGAGGCTTTAGCAACTGTATGAATAGGTCAGTGTGATTCTCCCTGTACCAGTGGCTTTAGCAACTGTATGAATAGGTCAGTGTGACTCTCCCTGTACCAGTGACTTTAGCAACTGTATGAATAGGTCAGTGTGATTCTTCCTGTACCAGTGACTTTAGCAACTGTATGAATAGGTCAGTGTGACTCTCCCTGTACCAGAGGCTTTAGCAACTGTATGAATAGGTCAGTGTGACTCTCCCTGTACCAGTGACTTTAGCAACTGTATGAATAGGTCAGTGCGATTCTTCCTGTACCAGTGGCTTTAGTAACTGTATGAATAGGTCAGTGTGATTCTTCCTGTACCAGTGACTTTAGCAACTGTATGAATATGTCAGTGTGACTCTCCCTGTACCAGTGACTTTAGCAACCTTATGAATAGGTCAGTGTGATTCTCCCTGTACCAGTGACTTTAGCAACTGTATGAATAGGTCAATGTGATTCTCCCTGTACCAGTGACTTTAGCAACTGTATGAATAGGTCAGTGTGACTCTCCCTGTACCAGTGACTTTAGCAACTGTATGAATAGGTCAGTGTGATTCTCCCTGTACCAGTGACTTTAGCAACTGTATAAATAGGTCAGTGTGATTCTCCCTGTACCAGTGGCTTTAGCAACTGTATAAATAGGTCAGTGTGATTCTCCCTGTACCAGTGGCTTTAGCAACTGTATGAATAGGTCAGTGTGATTCTCCCTGTACCAGTGACTTTAGCAACTGTATGAATAGGTCAGTGTGATTCTCCCTGTACCAGTGACTTTAGTAACTGTATGAATAGGTCAGTGTGATTCTCCCTGTACCAGTGGCTTTAGTAACTGTATGAATAGGTCAGTGTGATTCTCCCTGTACCAGGGGCTTTAGCAACCTTATGAATAGGTCAGTGTGATTCTCCCTGTACCAGTGGCTTTAGCAACCTTATGAATAGGTCAGTGTGATTCTCCCTGTACCAGTGGCTTTAGCAACCTTATGAATAGGTCAGTGTGACTCTCCCTGTACCAGTGGCGTTAGTAACTGTATGAATAGGTCAGTGTGATTCTCCCTGTACCAGTGACTTTAGTAACTGTATGAATAGGTCAGTGTGATTC
This sequence comes from Bombina bombina, assembly GCF_027579735.1. Taxonomy (NCBI): domain Eukaryota; kingdom Metazoa; phylum Chordata; class Amphibia; order Anura; family Bombinatoridae; genus Bombina; species Bombina bombina. The sequence continues at coordinate 179,997,291 of NC_069508.1, read as the reverse complement.
TCCCTGTACCAGAGGCTTTAGCAACTGTATGAATAGGTCAGTGTGATTCTCCCTGTACCAGTGGCCTTAGTAACCTTATGAATAGGTCAGTGTGATTCTCCCTGTACCAGTGACTTTAGCAACTGTATGAATAGGTCAGTGTGACTCTCCCTGTACCAGTGACTTTAGTAACTGTATGAATAGGTCAGTGTGATTCTCCCTGTACCAGTGACTTTAGTAACTGTATGAATAGGTCAGTGTGATTCTCCCTGTACCAGTGACTTTAGCAACTGTATGAATAGGTCAGTGTGACTCTCCCTGTACCAGTGACTTTAGTAACTGTATGAATAGGTCAGTGTGATTCTCCCTGTACCAGTGACTTTAGCAACTGTATGAATAGGTCAGTGTGATTCTCCCTGTACCAGTGACTTTAGTAACTGTATGAATAGGTCAGTGTGATTCTCCCTGTACCAGTGGCTTTAGTAACTGTATGAATAGGTCAGTGTGATTCTCCCTGTACCAGGGGCTTTAGCAACCTTATGAATAGGTCAGTGTGATTCTCCCTGTACCAGTGGCTTTAGCAACCTTATGAATAGGTCAGTGTGATTCTCCCTGTACCAGTGGCTTTAGCAACCTTATGAATAGGTCAGTGTGACTCTCCCTGTACCAGTGGCGTTAGTAACTGTATGAATAGGTCAGTGTGATTCTCCCTGTACCAGTGACTTTAGTAACTGTATGAATAGGTCAGTGTGATTCTCCCTGTACCAGAGGCTTTAGCAACTGTATGAATAGGTCAGTGTGATTCTCCCTGTACCAGTGGCCTTAGTAACCTTATGAATAGGTCAGTGTGATTCTCCCTGTACCAGTGACTTTAGCAACTGTATGAATAGGTCAGTGTGACTCTCCCTGTACCAGTGACTTTAGTAACTGTATGAATAGGTCAGTGTGATTCTCCCTGTACCAGTGACTTTAGTAACTGTATGAATAGGTCAGTGTGATTCTCCCTGTACCAGTGACTTTAGCAACTGTATGAATAGGTCAGTGTGACTCTCCCTGTACCAGTGACTTTAGTAACTGTATGAATAGGTCAGTGTGATTCTCCCTGTACCAGTGGCTTTAACAACTGTATGAATATGTCAGTGTGATTCTCCCTGTACCAGTGACTTTAGTAACTGTATGAATAGGTCAGTGTGATTCTCCCTGTACCAGTGACTTTAGCAATTGTATGAATAGGTCAGTGTGATTCTCCCTGTACCAGTGGCTTTAGCAACCTTATGAATAGGTCAGTGTGATTCTCCCTGTACCAGTGACTTTAGCAACCTTATGAATAGGTCAGTGTGATTCTCCCTGTACCTTTGGCTTTAGCAACTGTATGAATAGGTCAGTGTGATTCTCCCTGTACCAGTGACTTTAGCAACTGTATGAATAGGTCAGTGTGATTCTCCCTGTACCAGTGACTTTAGCTAATGTATGAATAGGTCAGTGTGATTCTCCCTGTACCAGTGGCCTTAGTAACTGTATGAATAGGTCAGTGTGATTCTCCCTGTACCAGTGGCTTTAGCAACTGTATGAATAGGTCAGTGTGATTCTCCCTGTACCAGTGGCTTTAGCAACTGTATGAATAGGTCAGTGTGATTCTCCCTGTACTAGAGGCTTTAGCAACTGTATGAATAGGTCAGTGTGATTCTCCCTGTACCAGTGGCATTAGCAACTGTATGAATAGGTCAGTGTGACTCTCCCTGTACCAGTGACTTTAGCAACTGTATGAATAGGTCAGTGTGATTCTCCCTGTACCAGTGGCTTTAGTAACTGTATGAATAGGTCAGTGTGATTCTCCCTGTACCAGTGACTTTAGCAACTGTATGAATAGGTCAGTGTGATTCTCCCTGTACCAGTGACTTTAGCAACTGTATGAATAGGTCAGTGTGATTCTCCCTGTACCAGAGGCTTTAGCAACTGTATGAATAGGTCAGTGTGATTCTCCCTGTACCAGTGGCTTTAGCAACCTTATGAATAGGTCAGTGTGATTCTCCCTGTACCAGTGACTTTAGCAACCTTATGAATAGGTCAGTGTGATTCGCCCTGTACCAGTGACTTTACCAACTGTATGAATAGGTCAGTGTAATTCTCCCTGTACCAGTGACTTTAGCAACTGTATGAATAGGTCAGTGTGATTCTCCCTGTACCAGTGACTTTAGCTAATGTATGAATAGGTCAGTGTGATTCTCCCTGTACCAGTGGCTTTAGCAACTGTATGAATAGGTCAGTGTGACTCTCACTGTACCAGTGACTTTAGTAACTGTATGAATAGGTCAGTGTGATTCTCCCTGTACCAGTGGCATTAGCAACTGTATGAATAGGTCAGTGTGATTCTCCGTGTACCAGTGGCCTTAGTAACTGTATGAATAGGTCAGTGTGATTCTCCCTGTACCAGTGGCTTTAGCAACTGTATGAATAGGTCAGTGTGATTCTCCCTGTACCAGTGACTTTAGCAACTGTATGAATAGGTCAGTGTGATTCTCCCTGTACCAGTGGCTTTAGCTAATGTATGAATAGGTCAGTGTGATTCTCCCTGTACCAGTGGCTTTAGCAACTGTATGAATAGGTCAGTTTGACTCTCACTGTACCAGTGACTTTAGTAACTGTATGAATAGGTCAGTGTGATTCTCCCTGTACCAGTGGCATTAGCAACTGTATGAATAGGTCAGTGTGATTCTCCCTGTACCAGTGGCCTTAGTAACTGTATGAATAGGTCAGTGTGATTCTCCCTGTACTAGAGGCTTTAGTAACTGTATGAATAGGTCAGTGTGATTCTCCCTGTACCAGTGACTTTAGCAACTGTATGAATAGGTCAGTGTGATTCTCCCTGTACCAGCGACTTTAGCAACTGTATGAATAGGTCAGTGTGATTCTCCCTGTACTAGAGGCTTTAGTAACTGTATGAATAGGTCAGTGTGATTCTCCCTGTACCAGTGACTTTAGCAACTGTATGAATAGGTCAGTGTGATTCTCCCTGTACCAGCGACTTTAGCAACTGTATGAATAGGTCAGTGTGATTCTCCCTGTACCAGTGACTTTAGCAACTGTATGAATAGGTCAGTGTGATTCTCCCTGTACCAGTGGCTTTAGCAACTGTATGAATAGGTCAGTGTGATTCTCCCTGTACCAGTGACTTTAGCAACTGTATGAATAGGTCAGTGTGATTCTCCGTGTACCAGTGACTTTAGCAACTGTATGAATAGGTCAGTGTGATTCTCCCTGTACCAGCGACTTTAGCAACTGTATGAATAGGTCAGTGTGATTCTCCCTGTACCAGTGGCTTTAGCAACTGTATGAATAAGTCAATGTGATTCTCCCTGTACCAGTGACTTTAGCAACTGTATGAATAGGTCAGTGTGATTCTCCCTGTACCAGTGACTTTAGCAACTGTATGAATAGGTCAATGTGATTCTCCCTGTACCAGTGACTTTAGCAACTGTATGAATAGGTCAGTGTGACTCTCCCTGTACCAGTGACTTTAGCAACTGTATGAATAGGTCAGTGTGAGTCTCCCTGTACTAGAGGCTTTAGTAACTGTATGAATAGGTCAGTGTGATTCTCCCTGTACCAGTGACTTTAGCAGCCTTATGAATAGGTCAGTGTGATTCTCCCTGTACTAGAGGCTTTAGTAACTGTATGAATAGGTCAGTGTGATTCTCCCTGTACCAGTGACTTTAGCAGCCTTATGAATAGGTCAGTGTGATTCTCCCTGTACCTTTGGCTTTAGCAACTGTATGAATAGGTCAGTGTGATTCTCCCTGTACCAGTGACTTTAGCAACTGTATGAATAGGTCAGTGTGATTCTCCCTGTACCATTGACTTTAGCAACTGTATGAATAGGTCAGTGTGATTCTCCCTGTACCAGTGACTTTAGCAACTGTATGAATAGGTCAGTGTGATTCTCCCTGTACCATTGACTTTAGCAACTGTATGAATAGGTCAGTGTGATTCCCTCTGTACCAGTGGCTTTAGCAACTGTATGAATAGGTCAGTGTGAGTCTCCCTGTACCAGTGACTTTAGCAACTGTATAAATAGGTCAGTGTGATTCTCCCTGTACCAGGGGCTTTAGCAACTGTATAAATAGGTCAGTGTGATTCTCCCTGTACCAGTGGCTTTAGCAACTGTATAAATAGGTCAGTGTGATTCTCCCTGTACCAGTGGCTTTAGCAACTGTATGAATAGGTCAGTGTGATTCTCCCTGTACCAGTGGCTTTAGCAACTGTATAAATAGGTCAGTGTGATTCCCTCTGTACCAGTGGCTTTAGCAACTGTATGAATAGGTCAGTGTGATTCTTCCTGTACCAGTGACTTTAGCAACTGTATGAATAGGTCAGTGTGATTCTCCCTGTACCAGTGGCTTTAGCAACTGTATGAATAGGTCAGTGTGATTCTTCCTGTACCAGTGACTTTAGCAACTGTATGAATAGGTCAGTGTGATTCTCCCTGTACCAGTGGCTTTAGCAACTGTATGAATAGGTCAGTGTGATTCTCCCTGTACCAGTGACTTTAGCAACTGTATGAATAGGTCAGTGTGACTTTCACTGTACCAGTGACTTTAGCAACTGTATGAATAGGTCAGTGTGAGTCTCCCTGTACCATTGACTTTAGCAACTGTATGAATAGGTCAGTGTGAGTCTCCCTGTACCAGTGGCTTTAGCAACTGTATGAATAGGTCAGTGTGATTCTCCCTGTACCAGTGACTTTAGCAACTGTATAAATAGGTCAGTGTGATTCTCCCTGTACCAGTGGCTTTAGCAACTGTATAAATATGTCAGTGTGATTCTCCCTGTACCAGTGGCTTTAGCAACTGTATGAATAGGTCAGTGTGATTCTCCCTGTACCAGTGACTTTAGCAACTGTATGAATAGGTCAGTGTGATTCTCCCTGTACCAGTGACTTTAGCAACTGTATGAATAGGTCAGTGTGATTCTCCCTGTACTAGAGGCTTTAACAACTGTATGAATAGGTCAGTGTGATTCTCCCTGTACCAGTGACTTTAGCAACTGTATGAATAGGTCAGCGTGACTCTCCCTGTACCAGTGACTTTAGTAACTGTATGAATAGGTCAGTGTGACTCTCCCTGTACCAGGGGCTTTACCAACCTTATGAATAGGTCAGTGTGATTCTCCCTGTACCAGTGGCTTTAGCAACCTTATGAATAGGTCAGTGTGATTTTCCCTGTACCAGTGGCTTTAGCAACCTTATGAATAGGTCAGTGTGATTCTCCCTGTACCAGTGACTTTAGTAACTGTATGAATAGGTCAGTGTGATTCTCCCTGTACCAGTGGCCTTAGTAACCTTATGAATAGGTCAGTGTGATTCTCCCTGTACCAGTGACTTTAGCAACTGTATGAATAGGTCAGTGTGATTCTCCCTGTACCAGTGACTTTAGTAACTGTATGAATAGGTCAGTGTGATTCTCCCTGTACCAGTGACTTTAGCAACTGTATGAATAGGTCAGTGTGACTCTCCCTGTACCATTGACTTTAGCAACTGTATGAATAGGTCAGTGTGATTCTCCCTGTACCAGTGGCTTTAGCAACTGTATGAATAGGTCAGTGTGATTCTCCCTGTACTAGAGGCTTTAGCAACTGTATGAATAGGTCAGTGTGATTCTCACTGTACCAGTGACTTTAGTAACTGTATGAATAGGTCAGTGTGACTCTCCCTGTACCATTGACTTTAGCAACTGTATGAATAGGTCAGTGTGATTCTCCCTGTACCAGTGGCTTTAGCAACTGTATGAATAGGTCAGTGTGATTCTCCCTGTACTAGAGGCTTTAGCAACTGTATGAATAGGTAAGTGTGATTCTCACTGTACCAGTGACTTTAGTAACTGTATGAATAGGTCAGTGTGATTCTCCCTGTACCAGTGACTTTAGCAACTGTATGAATAGGTCAGTGTGATTCTCCCTGTACCAGTGACTTTAGCAACTGTATGAATAGGTCAGTGTGATTCTCCCTGTACCAGTGGCTTTAGCAACCTTATGAATAGGTCAGTGTGATTCTCCCTGTACCAGTGACTTTAGCAACCTTATGAATAGGTCAGTGTGAGTCTCCCTGTACCAGTGACTTTACCAACTGTATGAATAGGTCAGTGTGATTCTCCCTGTACCAGTGACTTTAGCAACTGTATGAATAGGTCAGTGTGACTCTCACTGTACCAGTGACTTTAGTAACTGTATGAATAGGTCAGTGTGATTCTCCCTGTACCAGTGACTTTAGCAACTGTATGAATAGGTCAGTGTGATTCTCCCTGTACCAGTGGCCTTAGTAACTGTATGAATAGGTCAGTGTGATTCTCCCTGTACCAGTGGCATTAGCAACTGTATGAATAGGTCAGTGTCACTCTCCCTGTACCAGCGGCTTTAGCAACTGTATGAATAGGTCAGTGTGATTCTCCCTGTACCAGTGACTTTAGCAACTGTATGAATAGGTCAGTGTGATTCTCCCTGTACCAGTGACTTTAGCAACTGTATGAATAGGTCAGTGTGACTCTCACTGTACCAGTGACTTTAGCAACTGTATGAATAGGTCAGTGTGATTCTCCCTGTACCACTGACTTTAGCAACTGTATGAATAGGTCAGTGTGATTCTCCCTGTACCAGTGACTTTAGCAACTGTATGAATAGGTCAGTGTGACTCTCACTGTACCAGTGACTTTAGCAACTGTATGAATAGGTCAGTGTGATTCTCCCTGTACCAGTGGCTTTAGCAACTGTATGAATAGGTCAGTGTGATTCTCCCTGTACCAGTGACTTTAGTAACTGTATGAATAGGTCAGTGTGATTCTCCCTGTACCAGTGGCTTTAGCAACTGTATGAATAGGTCAGTGTGATTCTCCCTGTACTAGAGGCTTTAGTAACTGTATGAATAGGTCAGTGTGATTCTCCCTGTACCAGTGGCTTTAGCAACCTTATGAATAGGTCAGTGTGATTCTCCCTGTACCAGTGGCTTTAGCAACTGTATGAATAGGTCAGTGTGATTCTCCCTGTACCAGTGACTTTAGCAACTGTATGAATAGGTCAGTGTGATTCTCCCTGTACCAGTGGCTTTAGCAACTGTATGAATAGGTCAGTGTGATTCTCCCTGTACCAGTGGCTTTAGCAACTGTATGAATAGGTCAGTGTGACTCTCCCTGTACCAGTGACTTTAGCAACTGTATGAATAGGTCAGTGTGACTCTCCCTGTACCAGTGACTTTAGCAACTGTATGAATAGGTCAGTGTGAGTCTCCCTGTACCAGTGGCCTTAGTAACTGTATGAATAGGTCAGTGTGATTCTCCCTGTACCAGTGACTTTAGCAACTGTATGAATAGGTCAGTGTGATTCTCCCTGTACCAGTGACTTTAGCAACTGTATGAATAGGTCAGTGTGATTCTCCCTGTACCAGCGGCTTTAGCAACTGTATGAATAGGTCAGTGTGATTCTCCCTGTACCAGCGGCTTTAGCAACTGTATGAATAGGTCAGTGTGATTCTCCCTGTACTAGAGGCTTTAGCAACTGTATGAATAGGTCAGTGTGATTCTCCCTGTACCAGTGACTTTAGCAACTGTATGAATAGGTCAGTGTGATTCTCACTGTACCAGTGGCTTTAGCAACTGTATGAATAGGTCAGTGTGACTCTCCCTGTACCAGAGGCTTTAGCAACTGTATGAATAGGTCAGTGTGATTCTCACTGTACCAGTGACTTTAGTAACTGTATGAATAGGTCAGTGTGATTCTCCCTGTACCAGTGACTTTAGTAACTGTATGAATAGGTCAGTGTGATTCTCCCTGTACCAGTGACTTTAGTAACTGTATGAATAGGTCAGTGTGATTCTCCCTGTACCAGTGGCTTTAGCAACTGTATGAATAGGTCAGTGTGATTCTCCCTGTACCAGAGGCTTTAGCAACTGTATGAATAGGTCAGTGTGATTCTCCCTGTACCAGTGACTTTAGTAACTGTATGAATAGGTCAGTGTGATTCTCCCTGTACCAGTGACTTTAGCAACTCTATGAATAGGTCAGTGTGATTCTCCCTGTACCAGAGGCTTTAGCAACTGTATGAATAGGTCAGTGTGATTATCCCTGTACCAGTGGCTTTAGCAACCTTATGAATAGGTCAGTGTGATTCTCCCTGTACCAGTGACTTTAGCAACCTTATGAATAGGTCAGTGTGATTCTCCCTGTACCAGTGACTTTACCAACTGTATGAATAGGTCAGTGTGATTCTCCCTGTACCAGTGACTTTAGCAACTGTATGAATAGGTCAGTGTGATTCTCCCTGTACCAGTGACTTTAGCTAATGTATGAATAGGTCAGTGTGATTCTCCCTGTACCAGTGGCTTTAGCAACTGTATGAATAGGTCAGTGTGACTCTCACTGTACCAGTGACTTTAGTAACTGTATGAATAGGTCAGTGTGATTCTCCCTGTACCAGTGGCATTAGCAACTGTATGAATAGGTCAGTGTGATTCTCCCTGTACCAGTGGCCTTAGTAACTGTATGAATAGGTCAGTGTGATTCTCCCTGTACCAGTGGCTTTAGCAACTGTATGAATAGGTCAGTGTGATTCTCCCTGTACCAGTGACTTTAGCAACTGTATGAATAAGTCAGTGTGATTCTCCCTGTACCAGTGACTTTAGCTAATGTATGAATAGGTCAGTGTGATTCTCCCTGTACCAGTGGCTTTAGCAACTGTATGAATAGGTCAGTGTGACTCTCACTGTACCAGTGACTTTAGTAACTGTATGAATAGGTCAGTGTGATTCTCCCTGTACCAGTGGCATTAGCAACTGTATGAATAGGTCAGTGTGATTCTCCCTGTACCAGTGGCCTTAGTAACTGTATGAATAGGTCAGTGTGATTCCCTCTGTACCAGTGACTTTAGCAACTGTATGAATAGGTCAGTGTGATTCTCCCTGTACCAGTGACTTTAGCAACTGTATGAATAGGTCAGTGTGATTCTCCCTGTACTAGAGGCTTTAGTAACTGTATGAATAGGTCAGTGTGATTCTCCCTGTACCAGTGACTTTAGCAACTGTATGAATAGGTCAGTGTGATTCTCCCGGTACCAGCGACTTTAGCAACTGTATGAATAGGTCAGTGTGATTCTCCCTGTACCAGTGACTTTAGTAACTGTATGAATAGGTCAGTGTGATTCTCCCTGTACCAGTGACTTTAGTAACTGTATGAATAGGTCAGTGTGATTCTCCCTGTACCAGTGGCTTTAGCAACTGTATGAATAGGTCAGTGTGATTCTCCCTGTACCAGAGGCTTTAGCAACTGTATGAATAGGTCAGTGTGATTCTCCCTGTACCAGTGACTTTAGCAACTGTATGAATAGGTCAGTGTGATTCTCCCTGTACCAGTGACTTTAGCAACTCTATGAATAGGTCAGTGTGATTCTCCCTGTACCAGAGGCTTTAGCAACTGTATGAATAGGTCAGTGTGATTATCCCTGTACCAGTGGCTTTAGCAACCTTATGAATAGGTCAGTGTGATTCTCCCTGTACCAGTGACTTTAGCAACCTTATGAATAGGTCAGTGTGATTCTCCCTGTACCAGTGACTTTACCAACTGTATGAATAGGTCAGTGTGATTCTCCCTGTACCAGTGACTTTAGCAACTGTATGAATAGGTCAGTGTGATTCTCCCTGTACCAGTGACTTTAGCTAATGTATGAATAGGTCAGTGTGATTCTCCCTGTACCAGTGGCTTTAGCAACTGTATGAATAGGTCAGTGTGACTCTCACTGTACCAGTGACTTTAGTAACTGTATGAATAGGTCAGTGTGATTCTCCCTGTACCAGTGGCATTAGCAACTGTATGAATAGGTCAGTGTGATTCTCCCTGTACCAGTGGCCTTAGTAACTGTATGAATAGGTCAGTGTGATTCCCTCTGTACCAGTGACTTTAGCAACTGTATGAATAGGTCAGTGTGATTCTCCCTGTACCAGTGACTTTAGCAACTGTATGAATAGGTCAGTGTGATTCTCCCTGTACCAGTGACTTTAGCAACTGTATGAATAGGTCAGTGTGATTCTCCCGGTACCAGCGACTTTAGCAACTGTATGAATAGGTCAGTGTGATTCTCCCTGTACCAGTGGCTTTAGCAACTGTATGAATAGGTCAGTGTGATTCCCTCTGTACCAGTGGCTTTAGCAACTGGATGAATAGGTCAGTGTGATTCTCACTGTACCAGTGACTTTAGTAACTGTATGAATAGGTCAGTGTGATTCTCCCTGTACCAGTGACTTTAGCAACTGTATGAATAGGTCAATGTGACTCTCCCTGTACTAGAGGCTTCAGTAACTGTATGAATAGGTCAGTGTGATTCTCCCTGTACCAGTGACTTTAGCAGCCTTATGAATAGGTCAGTGTGATTCTCCCTGTACCTTTGGCTTTAGCAACTGTATGAATAGGTCAGTGTGATTCTCCCTGTACCAGTGACTTTAGTAACTGTATGAATAGGTCAGTGTGAGTCTCCCTGTACCAGTGACTTTAGCAACTGTATAAATAGGTCAGTGTGATTCTCCCTGTACCAGTGGCTTTAGCAACTGTATGAATAGGTCAGTGTGATTCTCCCTGTACCAGTGACTTTAGCAACTGTATAAATAGGTCAGTGTGATTCTCCCTGTACCAGTGGCTTTAGCAACTGTATGAATAGGTCAGTGTGATTCTCCCTGTACCAGTGGCATTAGCAACTGTATAAATAGGTCAGTGTGATTCTCCCTGTACCAGGGGCTTTAGTAACTGTATGAATAGGTCAGTGTGATTCTCCCTGTACCAGTGACTTTAGCAACTGTATGAATAGGTCAGTGTGACTCTCCCTGTACCAGTGGCTTTAGCAACTGTATAAATAGGTCAGTGTGATTCTCCCTGTACCAGTGGCTTTAGCAACTGTATGAATAGGTCAGTGTGATTCTCCCTGTACCAGTGGCATTAGCAACTGTATGAATAGGTCAGTGTGATTCCCTCTGTACCAGTGGCTTTAGCAACTGTATGAATAGGTCAGTGTGATTCTGCCTGTACCAGTGGCTTTAGCAACTGTATGAATAGGTCAGTGTGATTCTTCCTGTACCAGTGACTTTAGCAACTGTATGAATAGGTCAGTGTGATTCTCCCTGTACCAGTGACTTTAGCAACTGTATGAATAGGTCAGTGTGACTCTCACTGTACCAGTGACTTTAGCAACTGTATGAATAGGTCAGTGTGAGTCTCCCTGTACCAGTGACTTTAGCAACTGTATAAATAGGTCAGTGTGATTCTCCCTGTACCAGTGGCTTTAGCAACTGTATGAATAGGTCAGTGTGATTCTCCCTGTACCAGTGACTTTAGCAACTGTATAAATAGGTCAGTGTGATTCTCCCTGTACCAGTGGCTTTAGCAACTGTATGAATAGGTCAGTGTGATTCTCCCTGTACCAGTGGCATTAGCAACTGTATAAATAGGTCAGTGTGATTCTCCCTGTACCAGGGGCTTTAGTAACTGTATGAATAGGTCAGTGTGATTCTCCCTGTACCAGTGACTTTAGCAACTGTATGAATAGGTCAGTGTGACTCTCCCTGTACCAGTGGCTTTAGCAACTGTATAAATAGGTCAGTGTGATTCTCCCTGTACCAGTGGCTTTAGCAACTGTATGAATAGGTCAGTGTGATTCTCCCTGTACCAGTGGCATTAGCAACTGTATGAATAGGTCAGTGTGATTCCCTCTGTACCAGTGGCTTTAGCAACTGTATGAATAGGTCAGTGTGATTCTGCCTGTACCAGTGGCTTTAGCAACTGTATGAATAGGTCAGTGTGATTCTTCCTGTACCAGTGACTTTAGCAACTGTATGAATAGGTCAGTGTGATTCTCCCTGTACCAGTGACTTTAGCAACTGTATGAATAGGTCAGTGTGACTCTCACTGTACCAGTGACTTTAGCAACTGTATGAATAGGTCAGTGTGAGTCTCCCTGTACCATTGACTTTAGCAACTGTATGAATAGGTCAGTGTGAGTCTCCCTGTACCAGTGACTTTAGCAACTGTATGAATAGGTCAGTGCGATTCTCCCTGTACCAGTGACTTTAGCAACTGTATAAATAGGTCAGTGTGATTCTCCCTGTACCAGTGGCTTTAGCAACTGTATGAATAGGTCAGTGTGATTCTCCCTGTACCAGTGACTTTAGCAACTGTATGAATAGGTCAGTGTGATTCTCCCTGTACCAGTGACTTTAGCAACTGAATGAATAGGTCAGTGTGATTCTCCCTGTACTATAGGCTTTAGCAACTGTATGAATAGGTCAGTGTGATTCTCCCTGTACCAGTGACTTTAGCAACTGTATGAATAGGTCAGCGTGACTCTCCCTGTACCAGTGACTTTAGTAACTGTATGAATAGGTCAGTGTAACTCTCCCTGTACCAGGGGCTTTAGCAACCTTATGAATAGGTCAGTGTGATTCTCCCTGTACCAGTGGCTTTAGCAACCTTATGAATAGGTCAGTGTGATTCTCCCTGTACCATTGGCTTTAGCAACCTTATGAATAGGTCAGTGTGACTCTCCCTGTACCAGTGGCTTTAGTAACTGTATGAATAGGTCAGTGTGATTCTCCCTGTACCAGTGACTTTAGTAACTGTATGAATAGGTCAGTGTGATTCTCCCTGTACCAGTGGCCTTAGTAACCTTATGAATAGGTCAGTGTGATTCTCCCTGTACCAGTGACTTTAGCAACTGTATGAATAGGTGTGTGATTCTCCCTGTACCAGTGACTTTAGTAACTGTATGAATAGGTCAGTGTGATTCTCCCTGTACCAGTGACTTTAGCAACTGTATGAATAGGTCAGTGTGATTCTCCCTGTACCAGCGGCTTTAGCAAATGTATGAATAGGTCAGTGTGACTCTCCCTGTACCATTGACTTTAGCAACTGTATGAATAGGTCAGTGTGATTCTCCCTGTACCAGTGGCTTTAGCAACTGTATGAATAGGTCAGTGTGATTCTCCCTGTACCAGTGGCTTTAGCAAACTTATGAATAGGTCAGTGTGATTCTCCCTGTACCAGTGACTTTAGCAACCTTATGAATAGGTCAGTGTGATTCTCCCTGTACCAGTGACTTTAGCAACTGTATGAATAAGTCAGTGTGATTCTCCCTGTACCAGTGACTTTAGCTAATGTATGAATAGGTCAGTGTGATTCTCCCTGTACCAGTGGCTTTAGCAACTGTATGAATAGGTCAGTGTGACTCTCACTGTACCCGTGACTTTAGTAACTGTATGAATAGGTCAGTGTGATTCTCCCTGTACCAGTGGCATTAGCAACTGTATGAATAGGTCAGTGTGATTCTCCCTGTACCAGTGACTTTATCAACTGTATGAATAGGTCAGTGTGATTCTCCCTGTACTAGAGGCTTTAGTAACTGTATGAATAGGTCAGTGTGATTCTCCCTGTACCAGTGACTTTAGCAACTGTATGAATAGGTCAGTGTGATTCTCCCTGTACCAGCGACTTTAGCAACTGTATGAATAGGTCAGTGTGATTCTCCCTGTACCAGTGGCTTTAGCAACTGTATGAATAGGTCAGTGTGATTCCCTCTGTACCAGTGGCTTTAGCAACTGGATGAATAGGTCAGTGTGATTCTCCCTGTACCAGTGACTTTAGCAACTGTATGAATAGGTCAGTGTGACTCTCCCTGTACTAGAGGCTTTAGTAACTGTATGAATAGGTCAGTGTGATTCTCCCTGTACCAGTGACTTTAGCAACTGTATGAATAGGTCAGTGTGATTCTCCCTGTACCAGCGACTTTAGCAACTGTATGAATAGGTCAGTGTGATTCTCCCTGTACCAGTGGCTTTAGCAACTGTATGAATAGGTCAATGTGATTCTCCCTGTACCATTGACTTTAGCAACTGTATGAATAGGTCAATGTGATTCTCCCTGTACCATTGACTTTAGCAACTGTATGAATAGGTCAGTGTGATTCTCCCTGTACCAGTGACTTTAGCAACTGTATGAATAGGTCAGTGTGACTCTCCCTGTACTAGAGGCTTTAGTAACTGTATGAATAGGTCAGTGTGATTCTCCCTGTACCAGTGGCATTAGCAACTGTATGAATAGGTCAGTGTGATTCTCCCTGTACCAGTGGCTTTAGCAACTGTATGAATAGGTCAATGTGATTCTCCCTGTACCAGTGACTTTAGCAACTGTATGAATAGGTCAGTGTGATTCTCCCTGTACCAGTGACTTTAGCAACTGTATGAATAGGTCAGTGTGATTCTCCCTGTACCAGTGACTTTAGTAACTGTATGAATAGGTCAGTGTGATTCTCCCTGTACCAGTGACTTTAGTAACTGTATGAATAGGTCAGTGTGATTCTCCCTGTACCAGTGACTTTAGCAACTGTATGAATAGGTCAGTGTGATTCTCCCTGTACCAGTGGCATTAGCAACTGTATGAATAGGTCAGTGCGATTCTCCCTGTACCAGTGGCTTTAGCAACTGTATAAATAGGTCAGTGTGATTCCCTCTGTACCAGTGGCTTTAGCAACTGTATGAATAGGTCAGTGCGATTCTCCCTGTACCAGTGGCTTTAGCAACTGTATGAATAGGTCAGTGTGATTCTTCCTGTACCAGTGACTTTAGCAAATGTATGAATAGGTCAGTGTGATTCTCCCTGTACCAGTGGCTTTAGCAACTGTATGAATAGGTCAGTGTGATTCTCCCTGTACCAGTGACTTTAGCAACTGTATGAATAGGTCAGTGTGACTCTCACTGTACCAGTGACTTTAGCAACTGTATGAATAGGTCAGTGTGAGTCTCCCTGTACCATTGACTTTAGCAACTGTATGAATAGGTCAGTGTGAGTCTCCCTGTACCAGTGACTTTAGCAACTGTATGAATAGGTCAGTGTGATTCTCCCTGTACCAGTGACTTTAGCAACTGTATAAATAGGTCAGTGTGATTCTCCCTGTACCAGTGGCTTTAGCAACTGTATAAATAAGTCAGTGTGATTCTCCCTGTACCAGTGGCTTTAGTAACTGTATGAATAGGTCAGTGTGATTCTCCCTGTACCAGTGACTTTAGCAACTGTATGAATAGGTCAGTGTGATTCTCCCTGTACCAGTGACTTTAGCAACTGTATGAATAGGTCAGTGTGATTCTCCCTGTACTAGAGGCTTTAGCAACTGTATGAATAGGTCAGTGTGATTCTCCCTGTACCAGTGACTTTAGCAACTGTATGAATAGGTCAGTGTGACTCTCCCTGTACCAGTGACTTTAGTAACTGTATGAATAGGTCAGTGTGACTCTCCCTGTACCAGGGGCTTTAGCAACCTTATGAATAGGTCAGTGTGATTCTCCCTGTACCAGTGGCTTTAGCAACCTTATGAATAGGTCAGTGTGATTTTCCCTGTACCAGTGGCTTTAGCAACCTTATGAATAGGTCAGTGTGACTCTCCCTGTACCAGTGGCTTTAGTAACTGTATGAATAGGTCAGTGTGATTCTCCCTGTACCAGTGACTTTAGTAACTGTATGAATAGGTCAGTGTGATTCTCCCTGTACCAGTGGCCTTAGTAACCTTATGAATAGGTCAGTGTGATTCTCCCTGTACCAGTGACTTTAGCAACTGTATGAATAGGTCAGTGTGACTCTCCCTGTACCATTGACTTTAGCAACTGTATGAATAGGTCAGTGTGATTCTCCCTGTACCAGTGGCTTTAGCAACTGTATGAATAGGTCACTGTGATTCTCCCTGTACTAGAGGCTTTAGCAACTGTATGAATAGGTCAGTGTGATTCTCACTGTACCAGTGACTTTAGTAACTGTATGAATAGGTCAGTGTGATTCTCCCTGTACCAGTGACTTTAGCAACTGTATGAATAGGTCAGTGTGATTCTCCCTGTACCAGTGACTTTAGCAACTGTATGAATAGGTCAGTGTGATTCTCCCTGTATCAGAGGCTTTAGCAACTGTATGAATAGGTCAGTGTGATTCTCCCTGTACCAGTGGCTTTAGCAACCTTATGAATAGGTCAGTGTGATTCTCCCTGTACCAGTGACTTTAGCAACCTTATGAATAGGTCAGTGTGAGTCTCCCTGTACCAGTGACTTTAGCAACTGTATGAATAGGTCAGTGTGACTCTCACTGTACCAGTGACTTTAGTAACTGTATGAATAGGTCAGTGTGATTCTCCCTGTACCAGTGACTTTAGCAACTGTATGAATAGGTCAGTGTGATTTTCCCTGTACCAGTGGCTTTAGCAACTGTATGAATAGGTCAGTGTAAGTCTCCCTGTACCAGTGGCTTTAGCAACTGTATGAATAGGTCAGTGTGACTCTCCCTGTACCAGCGGCTTTAGCAACTGTATGAATAGGTCAGTGTGATTCTCCCTGTACCAGTGACTTTAGCAACTGTATGAATAGGTCAGTGTGATTCTCCCTGTACCAGTGACTTTAGCAACTGTATGAATAGGTCAGTGTGACTCTCACTGTACCAGTGACTTTAGCAACTGTATGAATAGGTCAGTGTGATTCTCCCTGTACCACTGACTTTAGCAACTGTATGAATAGGTCAGTGTGATTCTCCCTGTACCAGTGACTTTAGCAACTGTATGAATAGGTCAGTGTGACTCTCATTGTACCAGTGACTTTAGCAACTGTATGAATAGGTCAGTGTGATTCTCCCTGTACCAGTGGCTTTAGCAACTGTATGAATAGGTCAGTGTGATTCTCCCTGTACCAGTGGCTTTAGCAACTGTATGAATAGGTCAGTGTGATTCTCCCTGTACCAGTGGCTTTAGCAACTGTATGAATAGGTCAGTGTGATTCTCCCTGTACTAGAGGCTTTAGTAACTGTATGAATAGGTCAGTGTGATTCTCCCTTTACCAGTGGCTTTAGCAACTGTATGAATAGGTCAGTGTGATTCTCCCTGTACCAGTGGCTTTAGCAACTGTATGAATAGGTCAGTGTGATTCTCCCTGTACCAGTGACTTTAGCAACTGTATGAATAGGTCAGTGTGATTCTCCCTGTACCAGTGGCTTTAGCAACTGTATGAATAGGTCAGTGTGATTCTCCCTGTACCAGCGGCTTTAGCAAATGTATGAATAGGTCAGTGTGATTCTCCCTGTACCAGCGGCTTTAGCAACTGTATGAATAGGTCAGTGTGACTCTCCCTGTACCAGTGACTTTAGCAACTGTATGAATAGGTCAGTGTGATTCTCCCTGTACCAGTGACTTTAGCAACTGTATAAATAGGTCAGTGTGATTCTCCCTGTACCAGTGGCATTAGCAACTGTATGAATAGGTCAGTGTCACTCTCCCTGTACCAGGGGCTTTAGCAACTGTATGAATAGGTCAGTGTGATTCTCCCTGTACTAGAGGCTTTAGCAACTGTATGAATAGGTCAGTGTGATTCTCCCTGTACCAGTGGCTTTAGCAACTGTATGAATAGGTCAGTGTGATTCTCCCTGTACCAGTGACTTTAGCAACTGTATGAATAGGTCAGTGTGATTCTCCCTGTACCAGTGGCTTTAGCAACTGTATGAATAGGTCAGTGTGATTCTCCCTGTACCAGTGGCTTTAGCAACTGTATGAATAGGTCAGTGTGACTCTCCCTGTACCAGTGACTTTAGCAACTGTATGAATAGGTCAGTGTGAGTCTCCCTGTACCAGTGGCCTTAGTAACTGTATGAATAGGTCAGTGTGATTCCCTCTGTACCAGTGACTTTAGCAACTGTATGAATAGGTCAGTGTGAGTCTCCCTGTACCAGTGACTTTAGCAACTGTATGAATAGGTCAGTGTGATTCTCCCTGTACCAGCGGCTTTAGCAACTGTATGAATAGGTCAGTGTGATTCTCCCTGTACCAGCGGCTTTAGCAACTGTATGAATAGGTCAGTGTGATTCTCCCTGTACTAGAGGCTTTAGCAACTGTATGAATAGGTCAGTGTGATTCTCCCTGTACCAGTGACTTTAGCAACTGTATGAATAGGTCAGTGTGATTCTCCCTGTACCAGTGGCTTTAGCAACTGTATGAATAGGTCAGTGTGATTCTCCCTATACCAGAGGCTTTAGCAACTGTATGAATAGGTCAGTGTGATTCTCCCTGTACCAGTGGCTTTAGTAACTGTATGAATAGGTCAGTGTGATTCTCACTGTACCAGTGGCTTTAGTAACTGTATGAATAGGTCAGTGTGAGTCTCCCTGTACCAGTGACTTTAGCAACTGTATGAATAGGTCAGTGTGATTCTCCCTGTACCAGTGACTTTAGTAACTGTATGAATAGGTCAGTGTGATTCTCCCTGTACCAGTGACTTTAGTAACTGTATGAATAGGTCAGTGTGATTCTCCCTGTACCAGTGACTTTAGTAACTGTATGAATAGGTCAGTGTGATTCTCCCTGTACCATTGACTTTAGCAACTGTATTAATAGGTCAGTGTGATTCTCCCTGTATCAGTGGCTTTAGCAACTGTATGAATAGGTCAGTGTGATTCTCCCTGTACCAGAGGCTTTAGCAACTGTATGAGTAGGTCAGTGTGATTCTCACTGTACCAGTGACTTTAGTAACTGTATGAATAGGTCAGTGTGATTCTCCCTGTACCAGTGACTTTAGCAACTGTATGAATAGGTCAGTGTGACTCTCCCTGTACCAGTGACTTTAGCAACTGTATGAATAGGTCAGTGTGATTCTCCCTGTACCAGTGACTTTAGTAACTGTATGAATAGGTCAGTGTGATTCTCCCTGTACCAGTGACTTTAGCAACTGTATGAATAGGTCAGTGTGATTCTCCCTGTACCAGTGACTTTAGCAACCTTATGAATAGGTCAGTGTGATTCTCCCTGTACCAGTGACTTTAGCAACCTTATGAATAGGTCAGTGTGAGTCTCCCTGTACCAGTGACTTTACCAACTGTATGAATAGGTCAGTGTGATTCTCCCTGTACCAGTGACTTTAGCAACTGTATGAATAGGTCAGTGTGACTCTCCCTGTACCAGTGACTTTAGCAACTGTATGAATAGGTCAGTGTGATTCTCCCTGTACCAGTGACTTTAGTAACTGTATGAATAGGTCAGTGTGATTCTCCCTGTACCAGTGACTTTAGCAACTGTATGAATAGGTCAGTGTGATTCTCCCTGTACCAGTGACTTTAGCAACCTTATGAATAGGTCAGTGTGATTCTCCCTGTACCAGTGACTTTAGCAACCTTATGAATAGGTCAGTGTGAGTCTCCCTGTACCAGTGACTTTACCAACTGTATGAATAGGTCAGTGTGATTCTCCCTGTACCAGTGACTTTAGCAACTGTATGAATAGGTCAGTGTGACTCTCACTGTACCAGTGACTTTAGCAACTGTATGAATAGGTCAGTGTGATTCTCCCTGTACCAGTGACTTTAGCAACTGTATAAATAGGTCAGTGTGATTCTCCCTGTACCAGTGACTTTAGCAACTGTATGAATAGGTCAGTGTGATTCTCCCTGTACCAGTGGCTTTAGCAACTGTATGAATAGGTCAGTGTGACTCTCACTGTACCAGTGACTTTAGCAACTGTATGAATAGGTCAGTGTGAGTCTCCCTGTACCTTTGGCTTTAGCATCTGTATGAATAGGTCAGTGTGATTCTCCCTGTACCAGTGACTTTAGCAACTGTATGAATAGGTCAGTGTGATTCTCCCTGTACCAGTGGCTTTAGCAACTGTATAAATAGGTCAGTGTGATTCTCCCTGTACTAGTGACTTTAGCAACCTTATGAATAGGTCAGTGTGATTCTCCCTGTACCAGTGACTTTAGCAACCTTATGAATAGGTCAGTGTGAGTCTCCCTGTACCATTGACTTTAGCAACTGTATGAATAGGTCAGTGTGATTCTCCCTGTACCAGTGACTTTAGCAACTGTATGAATAGGTCAGTGTGACTCTCCCTGTACTAGAGGCTTTAGCAACTGTATGAATAGGTCAGTGTGATTCTCCCTGTACCAGTGGCTTTAGCAACTGTATGAATAGGTCAATGTGATTCTCCCTGTACCATTGACTTTAGCAACTGTATGAATAGGTCAATGTGATTCTCCCTGTACCATTGACTTTAGCAACTGTATGAATAGGTCAGTGTGATTCTCCCTGTACCAGTGACTTTAGCAACTGTATGAATAGGTCAGTGTGACTCTCCCTGTACTAGAGGCTTTAGTAACTGTATGAATAGGTCAGTGTGATTCTCCCTGTACCAGTGGCATTAGCAACTGTATGAATAGGTCAGTGTGATTCTCCCTGTACCAGTGGCTTTAGCAACTGTATGAATAGGTCAATGTGATTCTCCCTGTACCAGTGACTTTAGCAACTGTATGAATAGGTCAGTGTGATTCTCCCTGTACCAGTGACTTTAGCAACTGTATGAATAGGTCAGTGTGATTCTCCCTGTACCAGTGACTTTAGTAACTGTATGAATAGGTCAGTGTGATTCTCCCTGTACCAGTGACTTTAGTAACTGTATGAATAGGTCAGTGTGATTCTCCCTGTACCAGTGACTTT
Source organism: Bombina bombina (assembly GCF_027579735.1). Taxonomy (NCBI): domain Eukaryota; kingdom Metazoa; phylum Chordata; class Amphibia; order Anura; family Bombinatoridae; genus Bombina; species Bombina bombina. The sequence goes on along the minus strand of NC_069508.1, from coordinate 179,976,792 downwards.
AGCAACTGTATGAATAGGTCAGTGTGATTCTCCCTGTACCAGTGGCATTAGCAACTGTATGAATAGGTCAGTGCGATTCTCCCTGTACCAGTGGCTTTAGCAACTGTATGAATAGGTCAGTGCGATTCTCCCTGTACCAGTGGCTTTAGCAACTGTATGAATAGGTCAGTGTGATTCCCTCTGTACCAGTGGCTTTAGCAACTGTATGAATAGGTCAGTGCGATTCTCCCTGTACCAGTGGCTTTAGCAACTGTATGAATAGGTCAGTGTGATTCTTCCTGTACCAGTGACTTTAGCAAATGTATGAATAGGTCAGTGTGATTCTCCCTGTACCAGTGGCTTTAGCAACTGTATGAATAGGTCAGTGTGATTCTCCCTGTACCAGTGACTTTAGCAACTGTATGAATAGGTCAGTGTGACTCTCACTGTACCAGTGACTTTAGCAACTGTATGAATAGGTCAGTGTGAGTCTCCCTGTACCATTGACTTTAGCAACTGTATGAATAGGTCAGTGTGAGTCTCCCTGTACCAGTGACTTTAGCAACTGTATGAATAGGTCAGTGTGATTCTCCCTGTACCAGTGACTTTAGCAACTGTATAAATAGGTCAGTGTGATTATCCCTGTACCAGTGGCTTTAGCAACTGTATAAATAAGTCAGTGTGATTCTCCCTGTACCAGTGGCTTTAGTAACTGTATGAATAGGTCAGTGTGATTCTCCCTGTACCAGTGACTTTAGCAACTGTATGAATAGGTCAGTGTGATTCTCCCTGTACCAGTGACTTTAGCAACTGTATGAATAGGTCAGTGTGATTCTCCCTGTACTAGAGGCTTTAGCAACTGTATGAATAGGTCAGTGTGATTCTCCCTGTACCAGTGACTTTAGCAACTGTATGAATAGGTCAGTGTGACTCTCCCTGTACCAGTGACTTTAGTAACTGTATGAATAGGTCAGTGTGACTCTCCCTGTACCAGGGGCTTTAGCAACCTTATGAATAGGTCAGTGTGATTCTCCCTGTACCAGTGGCTTTAGCAACCTTATGAATAGGTCAGTGTGATTTTCCCTGTACCAGTGGCTTTAGCAACCTTATGAATAGGTCAGTGTGACTCTCCCTGTACCAGTGGCTTTAGTAACTGTATGAATAGGTCAGTGTGATTCTCCCTGTACCAGTGGCTTTAGCAACTGTATGAATAGGTCAGTGTGATTCTCCCTGTACTAGAGGCTTTAGTAACTGTATGAATAGGTCAGTGTGATTCTCCCTTTACCAGTGGCTTTAGCAACTGTATGAATAGGTCAGTGTGATTCTCCCTGTACCAGTGGCTTTAGCAACTGTATGAATAGGTCAGTGTGATTCTCCCTGTACCAGTGACTTTAGCAACTGTATGAATAGGTCAGTGTGATTCTCCCTGTACCAGTGGCTTTAGCAACTGTATGAATAGGTCAGTGTGATTCTCCCTGTACCAGCGGCTTTAGCAAATGTATGAATAGGTCAGTGTGATTCTCCCTGTACCAGCGGCTTTAGCAACTGTATGAATAGGTCAGTGTGATTCTCCCTGTACCAGTGGCTTTAGCAACTGTATGAATAGGTCAGTGTGATTCTCCCTGTACTAGAGGCTTTAGCAACTGTATGAATAGGTCAGTGTGATTCTCCCTGTACCAGTGGCTTTAGCAACTGTATGAATAGGTCAGTGTGATTCTCCCTGTACCAGTGACTTTAGCAACTGTATGAATAGGTCAGTGTGATTCTCCCTGTACCAGTGGCTTTAGCAACTGTATGAATAGGTCAGTGTGATTCTCCCTGTACCAGTGGCTTTAGCAACTGTATGAATAGGTCAGTGTGACTCTCCCTGTACCAGTGACTTTAGCAACTGTATGAATAGGTCAGTGTGAGTCTCCCTGTACCAGTGGCCTTAGTAACTGTATGAATAGGTCAGTGTGATTCCCTCTGTACCAGTGACTTTAGCAACTGTATGAATAGGTCAGTGTGAGTCTCCCTGTACCAGTGACTTTAGCAACTGTATGAATAGGTCAGTGTGATTCTCCCTGTACCAGCGGCTTTAGCAACTGTATGAATAGGTCAGTGTGATTCTCCCTGTACCAGCGGCTTTAGCAACTGTATGAATAGGTCAGTGTGATTCTCCCTGTACTAGAGGCTTTAGCAACTGTATGAATAGGTCAGTGTGATTCTCCCTGTACCAGTGACTTTAGCAACTGTATGAATAGGTCAGTGTGATTCTCCCTGTACCAGTGGCTTTAGCAACTGTATGAATAGGTCAGTGTGATTCTCCCTATACCAGAGGCTTTAGCAACTGTATGAATAGGTCAGTGTGATTCTCCCTGTACCAGTGGCTTTAGTAACTGTATGAATAGGTCAGTGTGATTCTCACTGTACCAGTGGCTTTAGTAACTGTATGAATAGGTCAGTGTGATTCTCCCTGTACCAGTGACTTTAGCAACTGTATGAATAGGTCAGTGTGATTCTCCCTGTACCAGTGACTTTAGTAACTGTATGAATAGGTCAGTGTGATTCTCCCTGTACCAGTGACTTTAGTAACTGTATGAATAGGTCAGTGTGATTCTCCCTGTACCATTGACTTTAGCAACTGTATTAATAGGTCAGTGTGATTCTCCCTGTATCAGTGGCTTTAGCAACTGTATGAATAGGTCAGTGTGATTCTCCCTGTACCAGAGGCTTTAGCAACTGTATGAATAGGTCAGTGTGATTCTCACTGTACCAGTGACTTTAGTAACTGTATGAATAGGTCAGTGTGATTCTCCCTGTACCAGTGACTTTAGCAACTGTATGAATAGGTCAGTGTGACTCTCCCTGTACCAGTGACTTTAGCAACTGTATGAATAGGTCAGTGTGATTCTCCCTGTACCAGTGACTTTAGTAACTGTATGAATAGGTCAGTGTGATTCTCCCTGTACCAGTGACTTTAGCAACTGTATGAATAGGTCAGTGTGATTCTCCCTGTACCAGTGACTTTAGCAACCTTATGAATAGGTCAGTGTGATTCTCCCTGTACCAGTGACTTTAGCAACCTTATGAATAGGTCAGTGTGAGTCTCCCTGTACCAGTGACTTTACCAACTGTATGAATAGGTCAGTGTGATTCTCCCTGTACCAGTGACTTTAGCAACTGTATGAATAGGTCAGTGTGACTCTCCCTGTACCAGTGACTTTAGCAACTGTATGAATAGGTCAGTGTGATTCTCCCTGTACCAGTGACTTTAGTAACTGTATGAATAGGTCAGTGTGATTCTCCCTGTACCAGTGACTTTAGCAACTGTATGAATAGGTCAGTGTGATTCTCCCTGTACCAGTGACTTTAGCAACCTTATGAATAGGTCAGTGTGATTCTCCCTGTACCAGTGACTTTAGCAACCTTATGAATAGGTCAGTGTGAGTCTCCCTGTACCAGTGACTTTACCAACTGTATGAATAGGTCAGTGTGATTCTCCCTGTACCAGTGACTTTAGCAACTGTATGAATAGGTCAGTGTGACTCTCACTGTACCAGTGACTTTAGCAACTGTATGAATAGGTCAGTGTGATTCTCCCTGTACCAGTGACTTTAGCAACTGTATAAATAGGTCAGTGTGATTCTCCCTGTACCAGTGACTTTAGCAACTGTATGAATAGGTCAGTGTGATTCTCCCTGTACCAGTGGCTTTAGCAACTGTATGAATAGGTCAGTGTGACTCTCACTGTACCAGTGACTTTAGCAACTGTATGAATAGGTCAGTGTGAGTCTCCCTGTACCTTTGGCTTTAGCATCTGTATGAATAGGTCAGTGTGATTCTCCCTGTACCAGTGACTTTAGCAACTGTATGAATAGGTCAGTGTGATTCTCCCTGTACCAGTGGCTTTAGCAACTGTATAAATAGGTCAGTGTGATTCTCCCTGTACTAGTGACTTTAGCAACCTTATGAATAGGTCAGTGTGATTCTCCCTGTACCAGTGACTTTAGCAACCTTATGAATAGGTCAGTGTGAGTCTCCCTGTACCAGTGACTTTAGCAACTGTATGAATAGGTCAGTGTGACTCTCACTGTACCAGTGACTTTAGCAACTGTATGAATAGGTCAGTGTGATTCTCCCTGTACCAGTGACTTTAGTAACTGTATAAATAGGTCAGTGTGATTCTCCCTGTACCAGTGACTTTAGCAACTGTATGAATAGGTCAGTGCGATTCTTCTTGTACCAGTGACTTTAGCAACTGTATGAATAGGTCAGTGTGATTCTCCCTGTACCTTTGGCTTTAGCAACTGTATGAATAGGTCAGTGTGATTCTCCCTGTACCAGTGACTTTAGTAACTGTATGAATAGGTCAGTGTGACTCTCCCTGTACCAGTGACTTTAGTAACTGTATGAATAGGTCAGTGTGATTCTCCCTGTACCAGTGGCTTTAGCAACTGTATGAATAGGTCAGTGTGACTCTCACTGTACCAGTGACTTTAGCAACTGTATGAATAGGTCAGTGTGAGTCTCCCTGTACCATTGACTTTAGCAACTGTATGAATAGGTCAGTGTGAGTCTCCCTGTACCAGTGACTTTAGCAACTGTATGAATAGGTCAGTGTGATTCTCCCTGTACCAGTGGCTTTAGCAACTGTATAAATAGGTCAGTGTGATTCTCCCTGTACCAGTGGCTTTAGCAACTGTATAAATAGGTCAGTGTGACTCTCCCTGTACCAGTGACTTTAGCAACTGTATGAATAGGTCAGTGTGATTCTCCCTGTACCAGTGACTTTAGCAACTGTATTAATAGGTCAGTGTGATTCTCCCTGTACCAGTGACTTTAGTAACTGTATGAATAGGTCAGTGTGATTCTCCCTGTACCAGTGGCTTTAGTAACTGTATGAATAGGTCAATGTGATTCTCCCTGTACCAGTGACTTTAGCAACTGTATGAATAGGTCAGTGTGACTCTCCCTGTACCAGTGACTTTAGCAACTGTATGAATAGGTCAGTGTGACTCTCCCTGTACCAGTGACTTTAGCAACTGTATGAATAGGTCAGTGTGAGTCTCCCTGTACCAGTGACTTTAGCAACTGTATGAATAGGTCAGTGTGATTCTCCCTGTACCAGTGACTTTAGCAACTGTATGAATAGGTCAGTGTGACTCTCCCTGTACCAGTGACTTTAGCAACTGTATGAATAGGTCAGTGTGATTCTCCCTGCACCAGTGGCTTTAGCAACTGTATAAATAGGTCAGTGTGACTCTCCCTGTACCAGTGACTTTAGCAACTGTATGAATAGGTCAGTGTGATTCTCCCTGTACCAGTGACTTTAGCAACTGTATAAATAGGTCAGTGTGATTCTCCCTGTACCAGTGACTTTAGTAAATGTATGAATAGGTCAGTGTGATTCTCCCTGTACCAGTGGCTTTAGTAACTGTATGAATAGGTCAATGTGATTCTCCCTGTACCAGTGACTTTAGCAACTGTATGAATAGGTCAGTGTGACTCTCCCTGTACCAGTGACTTTAGCAACTGTATGAATAGGTCAGTGTGACTCTCCCTGTACCAGTGACTTTAGCAACTGTATGAATAGGTCAGTGTGATTCTCCCTGTACCAGTGACTTTAGCAACTGTATGAATAGGTCAGTGTGACTCTCCCTGTACCAGGGGCTTTAGCAACCTTATGAATAGGTCAATGTGATTCTCCCTGTACCAGTGACTTTAGCAACCTTATGAATAGGTCAGTGTGATTCTCCCTGTACCAGTGGCTTTAGCAACCTTATGAATAGGTCAGTGTGACTCTCCCTGTACCAGTGGCTTTAGTAACTGTATGAATAGGTCAGTGTGATTCTCCCTGTACCAGTGACTTTAGTAACTGTATGAATAGGTCAGTGTGATTCTCCCTGTACCAGTGGCCTTAGTAACCTTATGAATAGGTCAGTGTGATTCTCCCTGTACCAGTGACTTTAGCAACTGTATGAATAGGTCAGTGTGATTCTCCCTGTACCAGTGACTTTAGCAACTGTATGAATAGGTCAGTGTGATTCTCCCTGTACCAGTGACTTTAGCAACTGTATGAATAGGTCAGTGTGATTCTCCCTGTACCAGTGGCTTTAGCAACTGTATGAATAGGTCAGTGTGATTCTCCCTGTACCAGTGGCTTTAGCAACTGTATGAATAGGTCAGTGTGATTCTTCTTGTACCAGTGACTTTAGCAACTGTATGAATAGGTCAGTGTGATTCTCCCTGTACCAGCGACTTTAGCAACTGTATGAATAGGTCAGTGTGACTCTCACTGTACCCGTGACTTTAGTAACTGTATGAATAGGTCAGTGTGATTCTCCCTGTACTAGAGGCTTTAGCAACTGTATGAATAGGTCAGTGTGATTCTCCCTGTACCTTTGGCTTTAGCAACTGTATGAATAGGTCAGTGTGATTCTCCCTTTACCAGTGACTTTAGTAACTGTATGAATAGGTCAGTGTGATTCTCCCTGTACCAGTGACTTTAGCAACTGTATGAATAGGTCAGTGTGATTCTCCCTGTACAAGTGGCTTTAGCAACTGTATGAATAGGTCAGTGTGACTCTCCCTGTACCAGTGACTTTAGCAACTGTATGAATAGGTCAGTGTGATTCTCCCTGTACTAGAGGCTTTAGCAACTGTATGAATAGGTCAGTGTGATTCTCCCTGTACAAGTGGCTTTAGCAACTGTATGAATAGGTCAGTGTGATTCTCCCTGTACCAGTGGCTTTAGCAACTGTATGAATAGGTCAGTGTGACTCTCCCTGTACCAGTGACTTTAGCAACTGTATGAATAGGTCAGTGTGATTCTCCCTGTACCAGTGACTTTACCAACTGTATGAATAGGTCAGTGTGATTCTCCCTGTACCAGTGACTTTAGCAACTGTATGAATAGGTCTGTGTGATTCTCCCTGTACCAGTGACTTTACCAACTGTATGAATAGGTCAGTGTGATTCTCCCTGTACCAGTGACTTTAGCAACTGTATGAATAGGTCAGTGTGATTCTCCCTGTACCAGTGACTTTAGCAACTGTATGAATAGGTCAATGTGATTCTCCCTGTACCAGTGGCTTTAGCAACTGTATGAATAGGTCAGTGTGACTCTCCCTGTACCAGCGGCTTTAGCAACTGTATGAATAGGTCAGTGTGATTCTCCCTGTACCTTTGGCTTTAGCAACCTTATGAATAGGTCAGTGTGATTCTCCCTGTACCAGTGACTTTAGCAACTGTATGAATAGGTCAGTGTGATTCTCCCTGTACCAGTGACTTTAGTAACTGTATGAATAGGTCAGTGTGATTCTCCCTGTACTAGAGGCTTTAGCAACTGTATGAATAGGTCAGTGTGACTCTCCCTGTACCAGTGACTTTAGCAACTGTATGAATAGGTCAGTGTGAGTCTCCCTGTACCATTGACTTTAGCAACTGTATGAATAGGTCAGTGTGAGTCTCCCTGTACCATTGACTTTAGCAACTGTATGAATAGGTCAGTGTGATTCTCCCTGTACCAGTGACTTTAGCAACTGTATAAATAGGTCAGTGTGATTCTCCCTGTACCAGTGGCTTTAGCAACTGTATAAATAGGTCAGTGTGACTCTCCCTGTACCAGTGACTTTAGCAACTGTATGAATAGGTCAGTGTGACTCTCCCTGTACCAGTGACTTTAGCAACTGTATAAATAGGTCAGTGTGATTCTCCCTGTACCAGTGGCTTTAGCAACTGTATAAATAGGTCAATGTGATTCTCCCTGTACCAGTGACTTTAGCAACTGTATGAATAGGTCAGTGTGACTCTCCCTGTACCAGTGACTTTAGCAACTGTATGAATAGGTCAGTGTGACTCTCCCTGTACCAGTGACTTTAGCAACTGTATGAATAGGTCAGTGTGAGTCTCCCTGTACCAGTGACTTTAGCAACTGTATGAATAGGTCAGTGTGATTCTCCCTGTACCAGTGACTTTAGCAACTGTATGAATAGGTCAGTGTGACTCTCCCTGTACCAGTGACTTTAGCAACTGTATGAATAGGTCAGTGTGATTCTCCCTGCACCAGTGGCTTTAGCAACTGTATAAATAGGTCAGTGTGACTCTCCCTGTACCAGTGACTTTAGCAACTGTATGAATAGGTCAGTGTGATTCTCCCTGTACCAGTGACTTTAGCAACTGTATAAATAGGTCAGTGTGATTCTCCCTGTACCAGTGACTTTAGTAAATGTATGAATAGGTCAGTGTGATTCTCCCTGTACCAGTGGCTTTAGTAACTGTATGAATAGGTCAATGTGATTCTCCCTGTACCAGTGACTTTAGCAACTGTATGAATAGGTCAGTGTGACTCTCCCTGTACCAGTGACTTTAGCAACTGTATGAATAGGTCAGTGTGACTCTCCCTGTACCAGTGACTTTAGCAACTGTATGAATAGGTCAGTGTGATTCTCCCTGTACCAGTGACTTTAGCAACTGTATGAATAGGTCAGTGTGACTCTCCCTGTACCAGGGGCTTTAGCAACCTTATGAATAGGTCAATGTGATTCTCCCTGTACCAGTGACTTTAGCAACCTTATGAATAGGTCAGTGTGATTCTCCCTGTACCAGTGGCTTTAGCAACCTTATGAATAGGTCAGTGTGACTCTCCCTGTACCAGTGGCTTTAGTAACTGTATGAATAGGTCAGTGTGATTCTCCCTGTACCAGTGACTTTAGTAACTGTATGAATAGGTCAGTGTGATTCTCCCTGTACCAGTGGCCTTAGTAACCTTATGAATAGGTCAGTGTGATTCTCCCTGTACCAGTGACTTTAGCAACTGTATGAATAGGTCAGTGTGATTCTCCCTGTACCAGTGACTTTAGCAACTGTATGAATAGGTCAGTGTGATTCTCCCTGTACCAGTGACTTTAGCAACTGTATGAATAGGTCAGTGTGATTCTCCCTGTACCAGTGGCTTTAGCAACTGTATGAATAGGTCAGTGTGATTCTCCCTGTACCAGTGGCTTTAGCAACTGTATGAATAGGTCAGTGTGATTCTTCTTGTACCAGTGACTTTAGCAACTGTATGAATAGGTCAGTGTGATTCTCCCTGTACCAGCGACTTTAGCAACTGTATGAATAGGTCAGTGTGATTCTCCCTGTACTAGAGGCTTTAGCAACTGTATGAATAGGTCAGTGTGATTCTCCCTGTACCTTTGGCTTTAGCAACTGTATGAATAGGTCAGTGTGATTCTCCCTGTACCAGTGACTTTAGTAACTGTATGAATAGGTCAGTGTGATTCTCCCTGTACCAGTGACTTTAGCAACTGTATGAATAGGTCAGTGTGATTCTCCCTGTACAAGTGGCTTTAGCAACTGTATGAATAGGTCAGTGTGACTCTCCCTGTACCAGTGACTTTAGCAACTGTATGAATAGGTCAGTGTGATTCTCCCTGTACAAGTGGCTTTAGCAACTGTATGAATAGGTCAGTGTGAGTCTCCCTGTACCTTTGGCTTTAGCAACTGTATGAATAGGTCAGTGTGATTCTCCCTGTACCAGTGACTTTAGTAACTGTATGAATAGGTCAGTGTGATTCTCCCTGTACCAGTGACTTTAGCAACTGTATAAATAGGTCAGTGTGATTCTCCCTGAACCAGTGGCTTAAGGGATTAAATGCTTATCGGTCGCTAGCCGTAGAAGGGTACATATAACAACTTAACTCTATAATAAAAACACAACAACTTTTTGTGGGTAAAATTTTTAACCGTCACAGGTTAAACATTTATTAATTAAATAAGTAACCATGGAAACCAACAAGGTTATGATGGCGGCTGAACGAATGCTATAATGACAACCCAGCACTGCAGAAGGTAAACGGCCCAAACGGAAACTGCAGCAGAGCGGGACCTCTGCTCATAGTAAAATTGCTACTAAGGGGTTAATGAGATCACGTGACCCACCCGCAAGGGGAAGGAGGGGCACCTCACATGCACTTGAGGCTATCCACCCCTCTCACTTTTAGACTGGTCATCACTCCCCCCGTTCACCCTTTCCAAGGCAACAGGGCCGTTACCTCCCGCCGAGAGGGTATAAAATAGGGACTACCCCCTAGAAAAGGGGATCCGCTACTCAGCCGCCAAAAGCCAGGTAGACTGGATATGGTAGACGCCCAATAACTAAAGAGGCTGACAAAGTTAGCCTGAATAGGCATACCCGTCGCCAACTAGGGGAAAAATTTAAATTTGGAAATGCTCAATTGACTATGTGGCTACTAAGTTAGCCTGAGAAGGCATTCTTAGCGCCTAGCACAATAAAATAAATTTGGAAGCCATCTTGTAATAGGGAAGGGAGGGAGGGGAAAAGAACTCGTCTGCACCGGATTCCAGGAAGAAGAGGGCCAGGAAGCTGATGATCCCCACTTTTAAGGTGAGTAGTGGGCCCCTCCCTTGCATGCAACATTGTTGCAACTAACCTCCCTAGCCAGCCCTCTTCTCCTATCTCTCCCTTCAGCTTTAACCCTTAGCTTTGCTCCAGGCCCAATTGTGCCCTACACTGCCTTAAGGGATTAAATGCTTATCGGTCGCTAGCCGTAGAAGGGTACATATAACAACTTAACTCTATAATAAAAACACAACAACTTTTTGTGGGTAAAATTTTTAACCGTCACAGGTTAAACATTTATTAATTAAATAAGTAACCATGGAAACCAACAAGGTTATGATGGCGGCTGAACGAATGCTATAATGACAACCCAGCACTGCAGAAGGTAAACGGCCCAAACGGAAACTGCAGCAGAGCGGGACCTCTGCTCATAGTAAAATTGCTACTAAGGGGTTAATGAGATCACGTGACCCACCCGCAAGGGGAAGGAGGGGCACCTCACATGCACTTGAGGCTATCCACCCCTCTCACTTTTAGACTGGTCATCACTCCCCCCGTTCACCCTTTCCAAGGCAACAGGGCCGTTACCTCCCGCCACCAGATAGCATTGAGATGATAACTGTGCCGCCAACCAATAAAAGACAAACACAACCCAACCGGACTTAAAGGAGGGTTAATATGGCCTTACGAATGTCCTTTATAAAAATATCTAGGGCAACTGTCTCTAAATGAACCCTATCCATTCTATAACAATGGACCTTGTCGGCTGTAAGGGATTCGTGTTTAACTACGAATCCCCCATTACCCATGACGGTTTTAGCAACTGAGGAATTTATCTTCTTCCTAACCTAGTAAGCAGCGCTGTGGCTAGACATGTGATGCCATTCCAGCCTGGGAACTATGTTGGACCAACCGACCAACACATTGGGAATCCGAGCCCTGATCCAAGCGATATCCGCCTGCATGATCTTGATTAGCTCCAAGATCGGAATGGCGCCCAAATCATTGCCCCCTATATGGAGAATTATAACATGAGGTTTACCCCAGCGTACTAGGGCCTCCGGAATACGCGATGGAAGCGCGGGCCAACACATCCCTCTCTCCCCTAACCATCTAATTGAATCTAGGGTGAAAGGAAAGCCCAAATTCTGTCCCCCCGGAAGGGCGGAACTACGGATGGAGGCCCAATGCACATAGGAGTGCCCCACGATCCAGATCCTCTTGGCGCCGCTGACAGGTCCTGCAAAGACACATGGGATTAGCAACTGAAATAACACTAATCAACAACCTTGGATTAGAAACTAAACACATTATTCAACAACCGGTCGAATATAACCTTTAAACTTATTAGAACGCCATCTACCCAGACGGCAGATGGCTTCTACTGAAGAACCCTTCAAAGCAGCATTAGTAGCTGCCCCTATGCGAAACGAATGGGGAGCTATTTTAGACACATTTAAGCCTGCATGGGCAGCAGCCCTAGCTAGTATTCTACGAAACTGGAACGAGAGTGAAGTCCCATTAGCGTGAATTAACAGGGGGCCCTGTTCCGCTGGCCTATGCTCTAGAAACTGGTTCACTGCCCTCACAGGGCAGCAGTGACCATCGGACTGGGATATACGTATCCATGCACCTTTGCCGTCTTGATCAGTCTTTGATCACGGCAAATAAACTAACAGTAAATCCGTTCCGGCTCTGACATGGCCAAATTGTAGACCTTTGTCTGTGCTGGACTTAGAAGGCGCTACGAGCTCGCTTATTCGTAGCACTGCCGAATAGGCTAGTGCAAATGCAGCCCTGAATAATAAAAACTCGTAATGAGTTGAGCAGATGTGCGGCAAAGCGTCCACCAGCCGCTCGAGCCGGTCGTGCGTGATAGGCTCCCTAGAGTCCTTTTGTTGTGGTTGCAGCGTGCCCCAACCTTTAACAACCTGACGCACAAATTTTGAGTTAGCTGGATCCGGCAAAGCGAGTGTACGGTAAAAGAATGATAATGCCGCTAACCGAGAATGAACAGCTCCCTGCCGAGCGCCCACGCGCCAAAGACTCACGAGCCAGTCACAAAGCGTGTCCTGAGACGCCTCAGCAGCCTCCACATTCTGACGTCGGCAAAACTCTTCCCATTCGTGCCAAAGTCTGACGTAGGAGCGCCATGTGTTGGGGGAAAAGTGACGCCTGCACTAGAGGGAGCAAGGATATCCGGGACAGAGAAACGTCACCCAATCAAGCCTGGATAGCGCGTCTGCTAAGACATTATTGACCCCCGAGACATGACGTGCTTGAAACTGGATATTAAGTTCGAGACAGCGTAACACCAGAGGTCTCAATAAATAAACTACAGCCGCAGATGTGGCCGAAAGACCATTCACCGCGAGGACGACACTGAGATTATCTGTCCAGAAGTTAACAGTCCTGTTTGCGAATTTGTTGCCCCACAGCTCGATAGCCAAAACTATAGGGAAGAGCTCCAAGAGGGTAAGGTTACGTGTTAGGCCCCAGGCTGACCAGTCTAGCGGCCAAGGACCTGCGCTCCATTCCCCCTTGAAATATGCTCCATAACCCTTTGAACCTGCGGCATCGGTAAATAAGTGCAACAACTGACTGGAAATGGGTTCGGATCGCCATAATCGAATCCCATTGAAATGCTGAAGAAAAGTCTTCCAGATTCGCAGATCAGCTCTCATACCTTCAGAAACCCAAATTTCTTCAGAAGGTCTGAGTTTGCCCTTTAGCTTAGCCTCCAATCTCCGATTGAAGACTCTCCCCATGGGGATAACTCTGCCTGCAAAATTAAGAAGGCCGAGCAATGACTGTAACTGCCTAAGTGTAATGGTTACCATGGAAACGCCGCTTCAACCGCCTCAAGCATGTCCTGGACTTTACCAGAAGGCAGCCCGCACAGTTTGTCTATGGTATCGATTTCGATACCCAGGAACGTGATGCCGCCTGCTGGGCCAAAACCCAGTGCAAGAATGTACTGAAGGTTTCAGATAATGCGCAAGAGATCGCACAGCCCATGGGCAAGCACCTATCCACATAAAACCCCTTTTGAAACTTGCAACCCATCAAATAAAATGATGAAGGGTGCAAGGGCAACAGGCGAAAGGCGGATTCAATATCCAATTTCGCCAACAAGGCACCCGCACCAGCCCCCCGCACCAATTCCAGTGCGCTATCAAAAGATTGATATCGCACCGAGCTAAGCTCTGGGTCAATGGCATCGTTGACCGAATAGCCTCTGGGGTGGGAAAGGTGCTGAATTAGACGGAATTTGGCCAATTCCTTCTTAGGTACCACACCTAATGGTGAAATGACCCTAATCGGCAAAAGGGGGGGGGGGGGAGGAAAAAGACCCACTACGCGGCCCATTGTGATTTCCTTATTCAGCTTGTCCCTAACAACCGCTGGGTATTGGTAAGCTGATTTGAGGTTACGATAGCATCTAGAGCCCTTAATGGCTTTTGTCACTGGTATATGAAAACCTTCAGTAAAGCCTTGGAAAAAACTTGTTCTGTGCTCTACCGGACGCAGAATCCTTTTTTCTGGCACATTCGCTCCCAGCGTGTGACCTGGCACAGTATCTGCACACGTGCCTGAATGCACATGAGTTACCTCTGTCGCATTTGCTATCTTGAAATGCCCAGCAGGTACCTCCCCTGCGCTTCGCTTTGGAAGCAGGAAAGGACTGATTGCCAGAGGAGGTGGAGGAGGAGGAGGACCCATGAGAGCCAAGGCGCTGCCAAAGATGCGTGTCAGTGGTATCGAAGGTGAGCACTGGATTACCAGCCATCTTCTACCTGAATTCCGCATCGTACTCTCTCCATGCCCCATCACCAAACTTCCTCTGGATCCAGTGTATATTGTCAGTGTATTTAAGAATGGCATGACACTGGCCAGGGTATTTCTCTAAGTAACAAGAAGTGAAAAACTCTGAAACAGATTAACCACTCCTCAAATGTTTCAGGACGTTTGAACCTTTTAGGTCCAGTGCCATCGGCACTTTTCTCCCTCTGTCTACATGCCTCAGCAGATAATTCAAATATGTTAACATATTAGCCCTGCTGTATCTTTTTAACGGTCTTTGGTTTCAAATGACCGTGCAAAGAGGGGGTGTACATGGTAAGGAATCGCCATGCAAGGCGACTTTTCCTGTCCGAAACGAAATTAATTGGTGGACGTAGGTCCGCTGGGGAAGTGCTGTCCTGCATGGAATCGGGTGGAGCTATCGCCAGCTGCGTCTGTGCTATGTTCCCAACTGAACCTGACTGTATTACCTGCCACATTTTCTTAAGCATTGCAAACATGCGCTTCTGACCCCTACCCCTCAGCCCCAATGAGGTGTCGCTGTCACATTCAGAGTCTGAAAGGGATGAGTCAACCAGGTCATGTCGGTCATGTGTAAATGTGGAGGACTTACCGGGGACGGCAACTGCATTGTCCTGAGACTCCGGACCTGAAGCAGAAGGATCAGGCCTTGAAGCATCTTCCCGTTGATTGGAGTCGGTAGACGCTCCTCGCTGTAACGATGAACCCGCCTGTTCAGGAGGATTCGCTGAAGCAGAAGTAGACGAAGCCGAAGGCATATCAACCTGTTGCGGTTCCATCTGCGCTGCGGTCTGCAACAAAGAGAAGAGATCGCGAGCACTACGGACACCGGTAAAGGGAGGGTTAGTAGACCCCAAGCCTGATGCATTCTGGTCACTCATGCTGGCATTCGCAACACTAGAAACCCTCCTTGACACACCACCTCCCCCAGCTGAACTCTGTATGTTATGGTTCCCAACCGCATCATGACCCAATGTTCCATGCACTGCATTGACACCACCAACTTGCAATTGGGATGTTGCCACATTCATAGCCAACAGACCTCTATTTGGAACAGATTGCACATTCATAGCTGACCTACCTGCCTTAGAAACAGATTGCACATTCATGCCTGAAATCCTAGTGTGTGAAACAGATTGCGCATTCATACCTGCAATACCTGCATTTGACACAGATTGTACATTCATACTTTGAGGATTCGTGCAGCTACTGGTTGTATGTGATGCTGCGCTAAATTGAGTACGAGCTGTCCTGTTATCTGTGTGCATCTGCCCTTTGGCGTGTTCAAGCGCGACATTGTATTGTCCTGGAGCCTGGGCGTGCATCTGGCGTGATTCCATAGCACTTATTTGCCCACCTAACTGACTGCCTATCACTTGTCCTAGCGCGTTAGCGCTTGATAGAATTCCTCTACCCAAATGAGTTAATCTATTACCCCTAGCGGTAACACCTCTCCTTGTGTTAAAGCCTCTGGTGAACCCTGCGGTAATTATAAGGCATCTTCCGGCATCATGGTGCCCTCTACCTACTGCCGCCAACCTGCTAATGACCCATGAAGATGTCCGCTGCCGCCACACTTGCACTCCCTTGCGGCCTATTAACCCTCCCCCGACCGACATCCTCTGCTGGTGCTCACCTTCCGGGAGCTGATGAGGATGCGGCCGCTCCCTTGGACTCCCGACGCTGCTGTGGCCGACGAAACCGGAACCGGAAATGGAGGGGCGCGTGACCGGAACTTCCGGTTGCGCACTTACTACCCGGCTTGGAGGACCTGCGGCCTGGCTTGGAGGACCCGACACCGGCATCACGTGAAAAGGAGCTGGAGGACCCGACGGAGACATCGCCTCCATGATGGAAGCCAGGATCGAGGAGACAGCCGACGCAACCGACGGTGGGATCGCGGATATGAGAGATGAGACCGCCGATTCAGGTAAGATTACCGGATGGCTGGGGGCAGCAAATAAGGGCAGACAATGTACCGGATGGTGTGCGGAGGACAGCATAGAAGGGCCGGATGGGGGAACATTTGAGACCGCTACATCGCCCAGGCACAGGCCGGATTAAAGGCCCCAAAACGGGGATATGTGAACCAGTTAAGTCGCCCAGGCCGGACTGAAGGCCCAAAACAGGCCCTGGTTTCCGACATGCGGCCTAATTGAGCCATGCGGCCTGAGGGGGAAGCGAAAGCCAAACCGGGGCCTGGGGGCAAGTCATGGCCTACCAGAGGGGCCAGAGAAGAAACTGTTTGAGGGCCCGAATAGGTGGAAGGGCCTGGGGTTGCCACGTGGGCCGTGTATGAGGGCGCCATATCATGATTGCTTATGGCTGGGGGGCTATCAGAAATAGGCCTGGAAGTTGGGGAGGCCATGCCCTCCGAATAGGCCACAGCCTGTGCATGTGGCCTGCCCGATGGAGTACCTAAGGCTTGAGGCCTAGTAGTATAACCATGCAATTCAACCCCCAAATCACCCTCATGGCCATCTATTTGCAGTGAGGGCAATTGTTCCTGAGTATGGAGACAGGCCGATGTCACATCAGGCCTAGCCATTGCAGCTGATACATAGGCTGAATTATCTCCATCACTAGTTGCATGAATATCCAACCTACTAACTGTGTGACTAATCTGTGTTTTTTAAGCACAAGGCCTAGCCTTTTAGTGTACTGTGTAGGTGGTATTATATCATCAAATTCTTCAATACTATCTAGTGTACTTATCTGTTTTTTCTGTCTGTCTGATCCAGGTTTCTCAAACACCAACTCGTGGAAGCGCTGTGGAGGGAGTTTTGATCGTCTGGATCGCTGCATTGTTCACAGAAATTAAAAATCACCCTGAACAATAACAGAAAGAACTCGTCTGCACCGGATTCCAGGAAGAAGAGGGCCAGGAAGCTGATGATCCCCACTTTTAAGGTGAGTAGTGGGCCCCTCCCTTGCATGCAACATTGTTGCAACTAACCTCCCTAGCCAGCCCTCTTCTCCTATCTCTCCCTTCAGCTTTAACCCTTAGCTTTGCTCCAGGCCCAATTGTGCCCTACACTGCCTTTAGCAACTGTATAAATAGGTCAGTGTGACTCTCCCTGTACCAGTGACTTTAGCAACTGTATGAATAGGTCAGTGTGATTCTCCCTGTACCAGTGACTTTAGCAACTGTATAAATAGGTCAGTGTGATTCTCCCTGTACCAGTGACTTTAGTAACTGTATGAATAGGTCAGTGTGATTCTCCCTGTACCAGTGGCTTTAGTAACTGTATGAATAGGTCAATGTGATTCTCCCTGTACCAGTGACTTTAGCAACTGTATGAATAGGTCAGTGTGACTCTCCCTGTACCAGCGACTTTAGCAACTGTATGAATAGGTCAATGTGATTCTCCCTGTACCAGTGACTTTAGCAACTGTATGAATAGGTCAGTGTGACTCTCACTGTACCAGTGACTTTAGCAACTGTATGAATAGGTCAGTGTGATTCTCCCTGTACTAGTGACTTTAGCAACTGTATGAATAGGTCAGTGTGACTCTCCCTGTACCAGGGGCTTTAGCAACCTTATGAATAGGTCAGTGTGATTCTCCCTGTACCAGTGGCTTTAGCAACCTTATGAATAGGTCAGTGTGATTCTCCCTGTACCAGTGGCTTTAGCAACCTTATGAATAGGTCAGTGTGACTCTCCCTGTACCAGTGGCTTTAGTAACTGTATGAATAGGTCAGTGTGATTCTCCCTGTACCAGTGACTTTAGTAACTGTATGAATAGGTCAGTGTGATTCTCCCTGTACCAGTGGCCTTAGTAACCTTATGAATAGGTCAGTGTGATTCTCCCTGTACCAGTGACTTTAGCAACTGTATGAATAGGTCAGTGTGACTCTCCCTGTACCATTGACTTTAGCAACTGTATGAATAGGTCAGTGTGACTCTCCCTGTACCAGTGACTTTAGCAACTGTATGAATAGGTCAGTGTGAGTCTCCCTGTACCAGTGACTTTAGCAACTGTATGAATAGGTCAGTGTGATTCTCCCTGTACCAGTGACTTTAGCAACTGTATAAATAGGTCAGTGTGATTCTCCCTGCACCAGTGGCTTTAGCAACTGTATAAATAGGTCAGTGTGACTCTCCCTGTACCAGTGACTTTAGCAACTGTATGAATAGGTCAGTGTGATTCTCCCTGTACCAGTGACTTTAGCAACTGTATAAATAGGTCAGTGTGATTCTCCCTGTACCAGTGACTTTAGTAAATGTATGAATAGGTCAGTGTGATTCTCCCTGTACCAGTGGCTTTAGTAACTGTATGAATAGGTCAATGTGATTCTCCCTGTACCAGTGACTTTAGCAACTGTATGAATAGGTCAGTGTGACTCTCCCTGTACCAGTGACTTTAGCAACTGTATGAATAGGTCAGTGTGACTCTCCCTGTACCAGTGACTTTAGCAACTGTATGAATAGGTCAGTGTGATTCTCCCTGTACCAGTGACTTTAGCAACTGTATGAATAGGTCAGTGTGACTCTCCCTGTACCAGGGGCTTTAGCAACCTTATGAATAGGTCAGTGTGATTCTCCCTGTACCAGTGGCTTTAGCAACCTTATGAATAGGTCAGTGTGATTCTCCCTGTACCAGTGGCTTTAGCAACCTTATGAATAGGTCAGTGTGACTCTCCCTGTACCAGTGGCTTTAGTAACTGTATGAATAGGTCAGTGTGATTCTCCCTGTACCAGTGACTTTAGTAACTGTATGAATAGGTCAGTGTGATTCTTCCTGTACCAGTGACTTTAGCAACTGTATGAATAGGTCAGTGTGACTCTCCCTGTACCATTGACTTTAGCAACTGTATGAATAGGTCAGTGTGATTCTCCCTGTACCAGTGACTTTAGCAACTGTATGAATAGGTCAGTGTGATTCTCCCTGTACCAGTGACTTTAGCAACTGTATGAATAGGTCAGTGTGATTCTCCCTGTACCAGTGACTTTAGTAACTGTATGAATAGGTCAGTGTGATTCTCCCTGTACTAGAGGCTTTAGCAACTGTATGAATAGGTCAGTGTGATTCTCCCTGTACTAGAGGCTTTAGCAACTGTATGAATAGGTCAGTGTGATTCTCCCTGTACTAGAGGCTTTAGCAACTGTATGAATAGGTCAGTGTGATTCTCCCTGTACCAGTGACTTTAGCAACTGTATGAATAGGTCAGTGTGACTCTCCCTGTACCAGTGACTTTAGCAACTGTATAAATAGGTCAGTGTGATTCCCTCTGTACCAGTGGCTTTAGCAACTGTATGAATAGGTCAGTGTGATTCTCCCTGTACCAGTGACTTTAGCAACTGTATGAATAGGTCAGTGTGACTCTCACTGTACCAGTGACTTTAGCAACTGTATGAATAGGTCAGTGTGAGTCTCCCTGTACCATTGACTTTAGCAACTGTATGAATAGGTCAGTGTGAGTCTCCCTGTACCAGTGACTTTAGCAACTGTATGAATAGGTCAGTGTGATTCTCCCTGTACCAGTGACTTTAGCAACTGTATAAATAGGTCAGTGTGATTCTCCCTGTACCAGTGGCTTTAGCAACTGTATAAATAGGTCAGTGTGACTCTCCCTGTACCAGTGACTTTAGCAACTGTATGAATAGGTCAGTGTGATTCTCCCTGTACCAGTGACTTTAGCAACTGTATTAATAGGTCAGTGTGATTCTCCCTGTACCAGTGACTTTAGTAACTGTATGAATAGGTCAGTGTGATTCTCCCTGTACCAGTGGCTTTAGTAACTGTATGAATAGGTCAGTGTGATTCTCCCTGTACCAGTGACTTTAGCAACTGTATGAATAGGTCAGTGTGACTCTCCCTGTACCAGTGACTTTAGCAACTGTATGAATAGGTCAGTGTGACTCTCCCTGTACCAGTGACTTTAGCAACTGTATGAATAGGTCAGTGTGAGTCTCCCTGTACCAGTGACTTTAGCAACTGTATGAATAGGTCAGTGTGATTCTCCCTGTACCAGTGACTTTAGCAACTGTATAAATAGGTCAGTGTGATTCTCCCTGTACCAGTGGCATTAGCAACTGTATGAATAGGTCAGTGTCACTCTCCCTGTACCAGCGGCTTTAGCAACTGTATGAATAGGTCAGTGTGATTCTCCCTGCACCAGTGGCTTTAGCAACTGTATAAATAGGTCAGTGTGACTCTCCCTGTACCAGTGACTTTAGCAACTGTATGAATAGGTCAGTGTGATTCTCCCTGTACCAGTGACTTTAGCAACTGTATAAATAGGTCAGTGTGATTCTCCCTGTACCAGTGACTTTAGTAACTGTATGAATAGGTCAGTGTGATTCTCCCTGTACCAGTGGCTTTAGTAACTGTATGAATAGGTCAATGTGATTCTCCCTGTACCAGTGACTTTAGCAACTGTATGAATAGGTCAGTGTGACTCTCCCTGTACCAGTGACTTTAGCAACTGTATGAATAGGTCAGTGTGACTCTCCCTGTACCAGTGACTTTAGCAACTGTATGAATAGGTCAGTGTGATTCTCCCTGTACTAGTGACTTTAGCAACTGTATGAATAGGTCAGTGTGACTCTCCCTGTACCAGGGGCTTTAGCAACCTTATGAATAGGTCAGTGTGATTCTCCCTGTACCAGTGGCTTTAGCAACCTTATGAATAGGTCAGTGTGATTCTCCCTGTACCAGTGGCTTTAGCAACCTTATGAATAGGTCAGTGTGACTCTCCCTGTACCAGTGGCTTTAGTAACTGTATGAATAGGTCAGTGTGATTCTCCCTGTACCAGTGACTTTAGTAACTGTATGAATAGGTCAGTGTGATTCTCCCTGTACCAGTGGCCTTAGTAACCTTATGAATAGGTCAGTGTGATTCTCCCTGTACCAGTGACTTTAGCAACTGTATGAATAGGTCAGTGTGACTCTCCCTGTACCATTGACTTTAGCAACTGTATGAATAGGTCAGTGTGATTCTCCCTGTACCAGTGGCTTTAGCAACTGTATGAATAGGTCAGTGTGATTCTCCCTGTACCAGTGGCTTTAGCAACTGTATGAATAGGTCAGTGTGATTCTCCCTGTACCAGTGACTTTAGCAACTGTATAAATAGGTCAGTGTGATTCTCCCTGTACCAGTGGCTTTAGCAACTGTATGAATAGGTCAGTGTGATTCTCCCTGTACCAGTGGCTTTAGCAACTGTATGAATAGGTCAGTGTGATTCTCCCTGTACTAGAGGCTTTAGCAACTGTATGAATAGGTCAGTGTGATTCTCCCTGTACCAGTGGCTTTAGTAACTGTATGAATAGGTCAGTGTGACTCTCCCTGTACCAGTGACTTTAGCAACTGTATAAATAGGTCAGTGTGATTCTCCCTGTACCAGTGGCTTTAGTAACTGTATGAATAGGTCAGTGTGACTCTCCCTGTACCAGTGACTTTAGCAACTGTATGAATAGGTCAGTGTGATTCTCCCTGTACCAGTGACTTTAGCAACTGTATAAATAGGTCAGTGTGATTCTCCCTGTACCAGTGACTTTAGTAACTGTATGAATAGGTCAGTGTGATTCTCCCTGTACCAGTGGCTTTAGTAACTGTATGAATAGGTCAATGTGATTCTCCCTGTACCAGTGACTTTAGCAACTGTATGAATAGGTCAGTGTGACTCTCCCTGTACCAGTGACTTTAGCAACTGTATGAATAGGTCAGTGTGACTCTCCCTGTACCAGTGACTTTAGCAACTGTATGAATAGGTCAGTGTGATTCTCCCTGTACTAGTGACTTTAGCAACTGTATGAATAGGTCAGTGTGACTCTCCCTGTACCAGGGGCTTTAGCAACCTTATGAATAGGTCAGTGTGATTCTCCCTGTACCAGTGGCTTTAGCAACCTTATGAATAGGTCAGTGTGATTCTCCCTGTACCAGTGGCTTTAGCAACCTTATGAATAGGTCAGTGTGACTCTCCCTGTACCAGTGGCTTTAGTAACTGTATGAATAGGTCAGTGTGATTCTCCCTGTACCAGTGACTTTAGTAACTGTATGAATAGGTCAGTGTGATTCTCCCTGTACCAGTGGCCTTAGTAACCTTATGAATAGGTCAGTGTGATTCTCCCTGTACCAGTGACTTTAGCAACTGTATGAATAGGTCAGTGTGACTCTCCCTGTACCATTGACTTTAGCAACTGTATGAATAGGTCAGTGTGATTCTCCCTGTACCAGTGGCTTTAGCAACTGTATGAATAGGTCAGTGTGATTCTCCCTGTACCAGTGGCTTTAGCAACTGTATGAATAGGTCAGTGTGATTCTCCCTGTACTAGAGGCTTTAGCAACTGTATGAATAGGTCAGTGTGATTCTCCCTGTACCAGTGACTTTAGCAACTGTATAAATAGGTCAGTGTGATTCTCCCTGTACCAGTGGCTTTAGTAACTGTATGAATAGGTCAGTGTGATTTCTGATTCATGCCTGTGGGTTGTTCCTAGATCTACAAACAGCTGTGTGAGTCACTATATTCCTCAAATAGATGGGAGGGGATGTGGCCTGGGGTTTCCCTTCCGTTTTCCTTTAATACCCAGTCAGGAGACTCCCTGACAACTGAAACAAACAGAGAGGCTGGGGCAGTCTGCTGTTGTAAGAATAGTGATAGCTGGTGTACAAAGAGCAACAGATGGTCTGACAGAAGCGGCCAGGGTTGCCGTTAACCCTTTTAGTGCTACAAGGGGCTTATTTATGGTAGACTTATTTGCAATCTGTTTTAGTTGCTGTAACGATCTTAGGCTACAAGTTATAAAAGCAGATTGCTAGCTCTGTTGCCACACTACAGAAACTAATTTTCAATCATTATGAGTATATCTGTGTGTTTGTGAGTGTGCATGCTTATATATATAACTGTGTATACTCACATCATTATACTGTGCAGCATACTCATCAGTGTATAGATACTCACATCATTATACTATGCAGCATACTCATCAGTGTATAGATACTCACATAATTATACTATGCAGTATACTCATCAGTGTATAGATACTCACATAATTATAATATGCAGTATACTCATCAGTGTATAGATACTCACATAATTATAATATGCAGCATACTCATCAGTGTATAGATACTCACATCATTATACAGCACAGCATACTCAGCTGTGTATACTCACATCATTAAACAGTGCAGTATACTCATCAGTGTATAGATACATCATTATTATATGCAGCATACTCATCATTGTATAAATACTCACATCATTATACTGTGTAGCATACTCATCAGTGTATAGATACTCACATCATTATACAGCACAGCATACTCAGCTGTGTATACTCACATCATTAAACAGTGCAGTATACTCATCAGTGTATAGATACTCACATCATTATTATATGCAGCATACTTATCATTGTATAAATACTCACATCATTATACTGTGCAGTATACTCATCAGTGTATAGATACTCACATAATTATACTATGCAGTATACTCATCAGTGTATAGATACTCACATAATTATAATATGCAGTATACTCATCAGTGTATAGATACTCACATAATTATAATATGCAGCATACTCATCAGTGTATAGATACTTACATCATTATACAGCACAGCATACTCAGCTGTGTATACTCACATCATTAAACAGTGCAGTATACTCATCAGTGTATAGATACTCACATCATTATTATATGCAGCATACTCATCATTGTATAAATACTCACATCATTATACTGTGTAGCATACTCATCAGTGTATAGATACTCACATCATTATACAGCACAGCATACTCAGCTGTGTATACTCACATCATTAAACAGTGCAGTATACTCATCAGTGTATAGATACTCACATCATTATACAGTGCAGCATACTAATCAGTATATAGAGACATCATTATACTGTGCAGCATACTCACCAGTGTATAGATACATCATTATACTGCGCAGCATACTCATCAGTCTATAGATACTCACATCATTATACTGCGCAGCATACTCATCAGTCTATAGATTCTCACATCATTATACTGCACAGCATACTCATTATTGTATAGATACTCACATCTTTATACTGTGCAGCATACTAATCAGTGCATAGATACATCATTATACAGTGCAGTATACTCATCAGTGTATAGATACTCACATCATTATACTGTACAGCATACCCATCAGTATATAGATACTCACATCATTATACTGTGCAGCATACTCATCAGTGTATAGATACTCACATCTTTATATTATGCAGCATACTCATTAGTGTATAGATACTCACATCATTATACAGTGCAGCATATGAATCATTGTATAGATACTCACATCATTATACTGTACAGCATACTCATCAGCATATAGATACTCACATCATTATACTGCACAGCATACTCATCAGTGTATAGATACTCATATCATTATACAGTGCAGCATACTCATCAGTGTATAGATACATCATTATACAGCACAGCATACTCATCAGTGTATAGATACTCACATCATCATACTGCACTGCATACTCATCAGTGTATAGATACTCACATCATTATACTGTGCAGCATACTCATCAGTGTATAGATACTCACATCATTATACAGTGCAGCATACTAATCAGTGTATAGATACATCATTATACAGTGCAGCATACTCATCAGTGTATAGATACATCATTATACTGTGTAACATACTCATCAGTGTATAGATCCTCACATCATTATACTGTGCAGCATACTCATCAGTGTATAGATACTCACATAATTATACTATGCAGCATACTCATCAGTGTATAGATACTCACATCATTATACTGTGTAGCATACTCATCAGTGTATAGATACTCACATCATTATACAGCACAGCATACTCATCAGTGTATATATACTCACATCATTATACATTGTAGCATACTCATCAGTATATAGATACTCACATCATTATACAGCACAGCATACTCATCTGTCTATACTCACATCAGTATACAGTGCATTATACTCATCAGTGTATAGATACTCACATCATTATACTGTGCAGCATGCTGATCAGTGTATAGATACTCACATAATTATACTGCACAGCATACTCATCAGTGTATACTCACATCATTATACTGTGTAGCATACTCATCAGTGTATAGATACTCACATCATTATACTGTGCAGCATACTCATCAGTGTATAGATGCATCATTATACTGCACATTGTGCTTACTGGTAGTTATGTTGCAAACTTAAAATTTTCCGTTCGCGAACGGCGAACGCGAACTTCCGCAAATGTTCGCGAACGGGCGAACCGCCATTGACTTCAATAGGCAGGCAAATTTAAAACCCACAGGGACTCTTTCTGGCCACAATAGTGATGGAAAAGTTGTTTCAAGGGTACTAACACCTGGACTGTGGCATGCCGGAGGGGGATCCATGGCAAAACTCCCACGTAAAATTACATAGTTGATGCAGAGTCTGGTTTTAATACATAAAGGGCATAAATCACCTAACATTCCTAAATTGTTTGGAATAACGTGCTTTAAAACATCAGGTATGATGTTGTATCGATCAGGTAGTGTAAGGGTTACGTCCGCTTCACAGTGACAGACCAAACTCCCCGTTTAACGCACCGCAAACAACCGCAAACTCCCCATTTGTACAAGGTTGGATACCAAGCTAGCCATGTCCCGTTCCTTGTCCTCACTGATGTCATTTAAAGTCTCTTCCTCCACCCAGCCACGTACAACACCAAGGGTCCCCGAAAGGTGACAGCAAGCCCCCTGGGACGCCTGCTGTGTTTGGTCTTCCACCTCCTCAAAGCCACCTTCCTCCTCTGACTCCTCTTCTTCAGACTCCTCTCTCTGCGTTGCCTCTCTCTGCATTATTATAAGGTGTGTTAAGTAGTTCTATTCTTATCAGTTTAATCCCTGTTACGTCCCCTATCAGGGGACGTGTATATGGCATGGATTTTAGGAACCGGGAGATGGAAAAAGATGCTTGGTCGGTCGTCCTACTTCAAATTTGGGGCACTGCGCGTGCAATCTACTGTGCCACCAGATAGGAGTGGTGTGTTAAGTAGTACTATTCTTATCAGTTTAATCCCTGTTACGTCCCCTATCAGGGGACATGTATATGGCATGGATTTTAGGAACCGGGAGAAGGAAAAAGATGCTTGGTCGGTCCTCCTACTTCAAATTTGGGGCACTGCGCATGCAATCTACTGTGCCACCAGATATGAGTGGTGTGTTAAGTAGTACTATTCTTATCAGTTTAATCCCTGTTACGTCCCCTATCAGGGGACGTGTATATGGCATGGATTTTAGGAACCGGGAGATGGAAAAAGATGCTTGGTCGGTCCTCCTACTTCAAATTTGGGGCACTGCGCGTGCAATCTACTGTGCCACCAGATAGGAGTGGTGTGTTAAGTAGTACTATTCCAATCAGTTTAATCCCTGTTACGTGCCTTTTTTTTGGTTTGGTTTTTGAAGCCACAGTGCAGCACCAGAGGCCAGAAACATTTGGCATGTACACAAAAAATTAGGTATTGTTGCAGCCGCTGCTGCAGCAGCGGCCAGAAAAATTGATGTTTGTTTCCCAGGCAGAAAGTGTCCTAAAACATTGCGGCTTGAACCCTAGTTGGTGGCGGATAAGTCACGCAAGTCATCCGGCATTCGAAGATAAAATACAGCAGCGTGTGGACCATTTTTAGCCCAAGGCAGCTCATCTCATCAGGCCTTTTTTACTCGAATGTATCGCCCAATGTCAGTCCCTTCGGGCTCCATCCCTCATCCATCTTAATAAAGGTGAGGTAATCTAGACTTTTTTGACCTAGGCGACTTCTCTTCTCAGTGACAATACCTCCTGCTGCACTGAAGGTCCTTTCTGACAGGACACTTGAAGCGGGGCAGGCCAGAAGTTCTATTGCAAATTGGGATAGCTCAGGCCACAGGTAAAGCCTGCACACCCAGTAGTCAAGGGGTTCATTGCTCCTCAGAGTGTCGAGATCTGCAGTTAAGGCGAGGTAGTCTGCTACCTGTCGGTCGAGTCGTTCTCTGAGGGTGGACCCCGAAGGGCTGTGGCGATGCATAGGACTTAAAAAGCTCTGCATGTCCTCCATCAACAACACGTCTGTAAAGCGTCCTGTCCTTGCAGGCGTGGTCGTGGGAGTTGGAGGATTACTTTCACCTCTTCCCCTGTTAGATTCCCGTTGTGCTGTGACATCACCCTTATACACTGTGTAAAACATACTTTTTAATTTATTTTGGATCTGCTGCATCCTTTCCGACTTGCGGTAATTCGGTAACATTTCAGGCACTTTATGCTTATACCGGGGGTCTAGTAGCGTGGACACCCAGTACAGGTCGTTCTCCTTCAGCTTTTTTATACAAGAATCCCTCAACAGGCACAACAGCATGAAAGACCCCATTTGCACAAGGTTGGAT
Source organism: Bombina bombina (assembly GCF_027579735.1). Lineage (NCBI taxonomy): Eukaryota > Metazoa > Chordata > Amphibia > Anura > Bombinatoridae > Bombina > Bombina bombina. The sequence continues at coordinate 179,949,266 of NC_069508.1, read as the reverse complement.
GCCGAGCTGAAGACACTGAAGGTATCTTCTTCCCCCCAGCCACGTACAACACCACGGGTACCAGATAGGTGACAACGAGCACCCTGGGATGCCTGTTGTGGTTGGTCTTCCTCCTCCTCCTCAAAGCCACATTCCTCCTCTGACTCCTCTTCCTCACAATCCTCTTCCAGCGTTGCCGCTGGTCCAGCAAGCGATGCTGATAAGGCTGTTTCTGGTGGTGATGGTGACCACAACTCTTCCTCTTCACGCTCATCTACGGCCTGATCCAGCACTCTTCGCAGGGCACGCTCCAGGAAGAAAACAAATGGTATGATGTCGCTGATGGTGCCTTCGGTGCGACTGACTAGGTTTGTCACCTCCTCAAAAGGACGCATGAGCCTACAGGCATTGCGCATGAGCGTCCAGTAACGTGGCAAAAAAACTCCCAGCTCCGCAGAGGCTGTCCTAGCACCCCGGTCATACAAATACTCGTTAACGGCTTTTTCTTGTTGGAGCAGGCGGTCAAACATTAGGAGTGTTGAATTCCAACGTGTCGGGCTGTCGCAAATCAAGCGCCTCACTGGCATATTGTTTCGCTGCTGGATATCTGAAAAGTGCGCCATGGCCGTGTAGGAACGCCTCAAATGGCCACATACCTTCCTGGCCTGCTTCAGGATGTCCTGTAAGCCTGGGTACTTATGCACAAAGCGTTGTATGATCAGATTACACACATGTGCCATGCACGGCACATGTGTCAACTTGCCCAATTTCAATGCCGCCAACAAATTACTTCCGTTGTCAGAAACCACTTTGCCGATCTCCAGTTGGTGCGGAGTCAGCCACTGATCCACCTGTGCGTTCAGGGCGGACAGGAGTGCTGGTCCAGTGTGACTCTCTGCTTTCAGGCAAGTCAACCCCAAGACGGTGTGACACTGCCGTATCCGGGATGTGGAATAGTACCTGGGGAGCTGGGGGGGGGTGCAGTTGATGCGGAGCAAGACGCAGCAGCAGAAGAGGACTCAGCCGAGGAGGTTATGGAAGAGGATGGAGTAGGAGGAGTAGAGGAGGTGGCAGCAGGCCTGCCTGCAAGTCGTGGCGGTGTCACCAACTCCTCTGCAGAGCCACGCATTCCATGCTTGGCAGCCGTCAGCAGGTTTACCCAATGCGCAGTGTAGGTGATATACCTGCCCTGACCATGCTTTGCAGACCAGGTATCAGTGGTCAGATGGACCCTTGCCCCAACACTGTGTGCCAGACATGCCATTACTTCCTTTCGCACAATCGAGTACAGGTTGGGGATTGCCTTTTGTGCAAAGAAATTTCGGCCGGTACCTTCCACTGCGGTGTCCCAATAGCTACAAATTTTTTGAATGCCTCAGACTTCACCAGCTTGTATGGTAAAAGCTGGCGGGCTAAGAGTTCAGACAAGCCAGCTGTCAGACGCCGGGCAAGGGGGTGACTTTGTGAAATTGGCTTCTTACGCTCAAACATGTCCTTGACAGACACCTGACTGTGGGAAGATGAGCAGGAACTGCTCCGGAAGAGAGACGGAGTGGCGGATGGTTGAGAGGGGGCAAGGAGGACAGCAGTGGTTGACGTGGGTGAAGATGCTGGACCAGGAGGAGGATGGCGGCTTTGAGTTTGTGTGCTGCTTGTACTCATGTGTTGATCCCATAGGCGTTGTGATGTGCGATCATGTGCCTTCGCAAAGCAGTTGTACCTAGGTGGGTGTTGGACTTCCCACGACTCAGTTTCTTTTGGCACAGGTTGCAAATGGCATCGCTGTTGTCAGAGGCAGACACACACAAAAAATGCCACACTGCTGAGCTCTGCGATGACGGCATTCTGGTGGTGGCAACAGCATGCGTTGATTGGCATGCTGTCTGACTGAACCCGGTTTTAAATGTACACTTACACTACTATTAAACAAGATATGAGTGGTACTGGGCAAGTGGGCACAGTATACGCTGTGAGCCTGACACAAAAAAGCAGACTGATGTTTCACAGTCCAAAAAGTTTTTTGTTTTTTTTAAATGTACACTTACACTACTATTAAACAAGATAGGAGTGGTGGCACTGGGCAAGTGGGCACAGTATACGCTGTGAGCCTGACACAAAAAAGCAGACTGATGTTTCACAGTCCAAAAAGTTTTTTTTTTTTTTAAATGTACACTTACACTACTATTAAACAAGATATGAGTGGTGCCACTGGGCAAGTGGGCACAGTATACACTGTGAGCCTGACACAAAAAAGCAGACTGATGTTTCACAGTCCAAAAAGATATATTTTTTTTAAATGTACACTTACACTACTATTAAACAAGATATGATTGGTGGCACTGGGCAAGTGGGCACAGTATACGCTGTGAGCCTGAGACATAAAAGCAGACTGATGTTTCACAGTCAAAAAAGTTTTTCTTTTTTAAATGTACACTTACACTACTATTAAACAAGATATGAGTGGTGGCACTGGGCAAGTGGGCACAGTATACGCTGTGAGCCTGGCACACACGCTGGCAGGCAGGCAGGCAGGCAGGCAGGCAACTGCAATTAGATTACACAAGCAGACTGATGTTTCACAGTCAAAAAAGTTTTTTTTTTTAAATGTACACTACTGTTACAACAGATATGAGTGGTGGCACTGGGCAAGTGGGCACAGTATACGCTGTAAGCCTGGCACACACGCTGGCAGGCAGGCAACTGCAATTAGATTACATAAGCAGACTGATGTTTCACAGTCAAAAATTTTTTTTTTTTAAATTTACACTACTGTTACACCAGATATGAGTGGTGGCACTGGGCAAGTGGGGCTGGCACACACGCTGGCAGGCAGGCAACTGCAATTAGATTACACTAGCAGACTGATGTTTCACAGTCAAAAAAGTTTTTTTTTAAATTTACACTACTGTTACACCAGATATGAGTGGTGGCACTGGGCAAGTGGGCCTGGCACACACTCTGGCAGGCAGGCAACTGCAATTAGATTACACTAGCAGACTGATGTTTCACAGTCAAAAAAGTTTTTTTTTTTTAAATTTACACTACTGTTACACTAGATATGAGTGGTGGCACTGGGAAGTGGGCCTGGCACACACGCTGGCAGGCAGGCAACTGCAATTAGATTACACAAGCAGACTGATGTTTCACAGTCAAAAAAGTTTTTTTTTTTTAAATTTACACTACTGTTACACCAGATATGAGTGGTGGCACTGGGCAAGTGGGCCTGGCACACACGCTGGCAGGCAGGCAACTGCAATTAGATTACACTAGCAGACTGATGTTTCACAGTCAAAAAAGTTTTTTTTTTTTTAATTTACACTACTGTTACACCAGATATGAGTGGTGGCACTGGGCAAGTGGCTTGGCAGGCAGGCAACTGCAATTAGATTACACAGGAAAAAAAAAAAAGACTGATGTTCTAGCCCTAAAAAGGGCTTTTTGGGGTGCTGTCCTTACAGCAGAGATCAGATGAGTCCTTCAGGACTGTAGTGGACACTGAATACACTAGCCTAGCTATCAATTTCCCTATTAAATCAGCAGCAGCTACACTGTCCCTCCTCTCACTAAGAATGCAGCTTCCGAATGAATCTAAAATGGCTGCTGTCCAGGAGCTGGGAGGGTCTGCTGCTGATTGGCTGGAATGTGTCTGCAGACTGTGAGATACAGGGTCAAAGTTTACTCAATGATGACGAATAGGGGGCGGATCGAACATCGCATATGTTCGCCCGCCGTTGCGAGCGAGAACAAGCTATGTTCGCCGGGAACTATTCGCCGGCGAACAATTCGCGACATCACTACTTACTGGCAGTGTATAAATACTCAGTATTATTAGAAAGTACAGCATGCTCATTATCAGTGTGTGTGTATTTGTGTGTATGTTAGTGTGTGTGTGTGTGTGTGTGTATATATATATATATATAAAAAAAATTCTACTCAAAATCAGTATACAGAGAAGCATGTATCTTACTATTGCTTATTACTGATTAACCTTAGGAGAGGGGGGCCCAAATTATTTTTTGCACAAGTGCCCTCTATTGATTAGGTCTGCTATTGGCTGGCTTAAAAATTTCAATTGCCATAGCTTTGTTGGTAGACAAGGAGTACAACTAAACAGAATCATGTAATAAGAACATCCAATTACAAAAACGTTGGAATGTATTTTAAATACCCCCTTTTGATGCACAAAAATGAAAATAAAAAAGCAGACTTCCTGTGAGACTGCAGCACTGATTTTATTATGCTTTTATGTGACTAGAATATTAGGATTCCAACTCAGTGACGTTAGAGCTTTACAGTTTTATTTAACTATTGTGATTTTAAGACTTCCTAAAGCCAATGCATATTTTCCCTTTATTTTCTTCCTGTAATCAAATCCTTCTGGTGGGGGGTGTGGAACAATAAGTCCTGTTGTAAAATATGTTAAAAGGAAATATTACATTACATAAATGTCTTTCAGTGCAGTGATGAAGGGCTTTGTCTGTATTCATTCCCCCTGGCATTGAATTACATTGAGAGCAGACGTTAATACATTAATGTTACAGTAGGAAATCATCTGAATTGTATTTATGGAAGTGTCTTAATGTAAAACAAAAAGATTATTAATAAAGAATTGTGACAGAATTTGCAGGGCAGAACTGTAAAAATCACCTACGTATGTTTGTCATTGGCTGTTCCTGAAGGGGACAAACTTTCCTCACTGTCACTGTCACATTAATATCTGTGGGGGGGGGGATTACAGTGTGGAAAGTGAGCTGCTATGTATAGGGAATGTATCTGGAATATTAATTATCCCAATGCTACAAGTCTGTGAGGACTGTTTACAAGGGATTAGGAAGTCAGTCAGCACTGCTAGTAGCAGTCTGGAATTCTAATTATTTTGTTTCTATTTTCTCTTTGCTTCACCAGTTTCCATCCCATTTTGCTGACATTACCCTCTGCTCTTCAGCAATATTCACCCATTTTGTTTCTGAACATTGCTTGGCGCTGTTTTATTAGTCTGTTTTTATAAATACATAGTAGATATCAGCAATTAAAGGACAGAAAACCCAACATTTTTCTTCTATGATTCATATAGAGAATACAATATAACTTTCCAATTTACTTATATTATCTAATTAGCTTCATACTCTTTGTATCCTTTGTTGAAGAAGCAGCAATGCACTACTGGGAACTAGCTTAATGTATTGGGAGAGCCAGTAACATGAGGCATATATGTGAAGCCACCAATCAACAGCTCCTGCGTTTACCTAGTTATCCATTTAAATAAAGGATATCAAGAGAATGAAGCAAATTAGATAACAGAAGTAGATTGGAAAGTTGTTTAAAATCACAAGACCTGTCTGATTCATTAAAGGAAAAAATTGTGTTTTATGTCCCTTTAAGTACTCAATGCATATAATCTGCATATCGAATAAATGTTTTCAAAGCATTTAAGCAGTTATTTTTCAAGTAATATTTGCATTGTTTTGTAGTCCAGATACATACTCCTTAAAAAGTATTTTGAGAATGTTTATCGTATTTCCATTTCTGTAGTCAATTAGGAACAAATATACCTGAGCTATTTTACTGATTTGGTGTATTCACTACGCTGCATGTTGGCAAAAAGTAGGCAGTAGTACAACAACAGCATTAGAAAAGTATTTAATGTCCTGAAACATTTTCTTATTGCACTCTCTTTTGCATTTCCTGTAAGGGGGCTCAAACGCATATGTCACGGATATCAGATTGCCAAGGCTAACTCTGTAGCCTCCAGCAGGGGCCCTGGCCCACTGAGCCTGAGGTGGAGTCCTTGGCTTCTCCCCCGCCGGACAGTGGATTCGGATGTGACCCATCTGCCCACACCCAAAGCACCTCCGGAGTGAGCTGGGCCCGGGGGGGGGGGGGCAGGTGCTGGTGGGGTCTGGGGGTACTGGGGAGGTGGTGGGGGCTGAGCGGAGGTTGTAGAGGAGCGGGTCACTGGTCGCGGCTCAGGGTGGGCCTGAAGCCAGGCTTCCAGGTACTGATCAGCCAGGACGGCAGCTTGGTCGGCTGTCTTTGCCCACCGATCTCAGACCCATTCTTGTATCTCCAGCAGAGAGTGAGTATGAAAGTGTTCCAACAGAATGAGCTGGGTGGCTTCAGCCAGGGCGATTACGTGACAGCCTGTGAACCAGTCCAAGGAATGGGAAAGGCTGCCACTCGTGTCTTTTTAGTTCCCGGAACTTCACCCAGTGAGCCTCCAGGGTGAGGCCATATTGAGCAAGGATGTGCTCCTTTACCTAGTCATAGTTCTTTCTGTCCCCCGCGGGCACAGTGTGATAGGTCTCTAGGGCTCGTCCGGACAGCTTTCCAAGCAGGACTTGGAGGTAGATGTCGATCTTCTTTTCGTTATCTATCAAGGGGTAACTTCTTTGGCTGGGAAGGTGGATCCAGGGGAGCCGGCACGGCTCCCCCCCATAGACTTTTGGCCCTCCATCATTTTGAGTCAGGTGGTGTCGGATATTAGCAGAGTGATTACCTCCTCGGGTGGGGTGTTCTCATAGAGAGCCCGTCGCCACTGGATCTCCCTCTGGACCTCGGACATTACTGTCTCCCCCATCAATGCCTCGTTGGGCCGCTCACTGCTCTGGTCACTATCGGACCCACTAGTAACCTCGTTAGCCCTGTGTCCTTCCATTAGTTCGGCAATGATTGCTGCCTTGGACTTATTGCTGGCTACTTTTCCCCGATCTTCAAACAAATCTTCAAACAAACAAATCTTTGAGCATACTATTGCTGAGCTCAGCGTACTGCTGCTCCACCCGAAGGGGGCTTCAGTTGGTGGTTTGGATGTTCCAGGTAGACGGAAGCCAAACAGTTGTGATGGACACCGGCTACCCCAGCCGGTAGCTCTGCCAGTAGGGTTCTTCCTAAACCTGGAACATGCCGCTTTGTTGCAGAGAAAAGTGATTATAGCAGAGCCCACCCAAATAACCAGACAAAACCAGTATTCAAGTGGAACAAGAACATACTTTATTGTGAAACACACATTGCTTCTATACACATTCAGAGCCTTATCTGATCCTACGATTTCGGTTATTCCAGGGTTGATCCCGGGGAGTGGCGTCCCCAGATGCCACAGTCCAAAAAGCAGCATGATCCAATGATGGGGGCTGGAGCTGCGGGTGATCAAATGTACACCGGGAAAGCCAGGGGAAGTAGGGGGGTCCGAAACCCCAAGTTCCCAAGGGAGCTCCCTTCCGGCAATCATCCCACCTCTTGCCCTACCTAGAGGGTACCAATCCCCAAAAGAGTGGAGCTCTGGGGCAAAAGGCTCTTGGAGCAACCTGGGGTATAGGTTAGCGGGTGTCCGGGGTGATGTGGCCAATCAGCAGCTCCAGGAGCCCGGGGAGCTGGAGAGGGTTTAGGTGGTCAGAGATTAGCTCTTCCGTGAGTATGTACAAACCACAAAACAGGCTATAGGAAGAGTCTGGGAGATCACGTAATCCCTGAAAAAGCCAAAAGTGGTGTAAAAAAGAGTGAGTCAGGTAGTATACGTGACAGTATAGATAAAGTCAGCTCCAGAGCAGCAATGCACAGCTAAGTTGAACATGATGCATTCAAAGAAAAGATTACTCTGAGAATAACAGGTAGATGTATTTTTAATGTTTCATTAGTTGTTTAAATAGTGACAAAATAAGTGTAAAGTTTTTTTAATCTATAAAACAATGGGAGCTTCCATGTTGTAACTTAGGTTACTTTTTCTGCTGTTGCCAATTAGGGGCAGTTATAAATAGGTCACTAGAGTGTGCAGCCAATGGCTGTGTGGAATATAACAGTGTTCTGCACTTCCATTTCTAACAGGAACTAAAATGCTCAGTTTCAGAATGGAATTGCAGAAAAAGGGAACAAAATAAATAATGAAAGTATATTGCAGATATTTTTTTTATATATACCATTTATTATTTTATATTACCATCTCAAAGTGTTTAATGTCCCTTTAAGCATAATGTACTTTTGAATGATACATATTTTCTTCTACGTACTGATTTTATGTGTACGTTTATAAATAAAAAAACAAACCAAATACTTCAAGTAAATCAGCTCAGTTGTGAGGAATAAAAATATGAGGCAGTAAGAGGGTTTCACCTGTCTGCTTCTGCATTGTTACAACTGATACGACTGTTGCATGGCTAAGTGCTCTGTCAGTATATGTGTATATTCGCTCTATAGAATATCCTGAAGTTACGCATGTATGATTAGAAGACAGACATCTGATGAATATTACATGAAGACACCTGGTATAAGGGGTCAGCCCCAGTCTTTATATAGCAATACCAACATAGCACAGATGGCTCCTTACCCAGCTGCAATGATGTCACAGGTTGAAGGTTATAGCAGCTCCCCAGCTGTCTGTAGGGATGCCAGTGTATAGCATCTAACTGCATTAATACATTATTATTATTATAATGACACGTGTGTAGCACAAGGACGTGCATAATTTGCCTACTCGTGCACTAACGATAAAGTGGGCTTTATTACAGTTTTTTCAACTGACACAAGAATCTGCCATAGGTTGCTGCTGCTGAATATTGTATACTTTTTACTTGTATATAAAAAAAAGCTATTTACTTTTCCCTTGTTGACAAATTTGCTTCTACTGTGAGTGATAAAAAGAGAAATGTCTTATTTATAATGCAGTAAATTCCAGTTATTCAGGCAATAAGTTTGAAGACTGCAGTATTATATGTGACTGCTAAGGAATGACGTATGCCGGTCAGAGGTACCACCAGCTTAAAGGTGGAGATTTTTGGTTAATGCTTGTACTGTATTAAAGAGACATTTTAAATGAAGAAAGAGAATTTGCTGCATTTAACACAATGCATTCCTCTTTTACAGGCACATGGATAAAGTATAACATAAAAATAAAGTTTTCAGTTGACTATCATGAAATTTGCTCCATTCTTAAGGTATTCTTTGTTGAAGAGCATACTTAGGTAGGCACATGTATTTGGAACACTAGGTGGCAAGCACTGCTGCCATCTGGTGCTATTGCAAACATTGATTAAATAGTGCTGGATTGGTCCACCCGTGGGCTACCGGCAGCGTAGGGCCATATCCTGGGCAGATTGAACCTCCCAGCCAGGACACGGAACGAGCGTTGTGCGCAGTGCATTTATTTAAGGCCGCTACGTTCCTGGAAGGTAACGGGTTGGAGTGTGGCTGGGGGGCGCTGATGCTGGGCCAGTCTTCAGAAATTTCCAGGGCCGGTCTGATTTCCCAGACCGGTCTTGTTGATAAAAGAATTCTTGCAAAACTTCTGCAATATAGTGCTGCAAACACAATTATGCTCCTTAGCCTAACTACCTGCTTTCCAACAAGGGATACTACAAGAACAATGTGTGCTCTGTATTCACAAAAGACACATTTTGACTTTCATGTTCCTTTAAGGTTGGTTACCATCTTGATTATTGCTTTGCTGTATCAGTTTTTAAACATCTTTTGTAGCCAAGAGGTTAATGCTGCTTACTGAATGATAATCAATAGCCACATTCCAAGCAGGAGCAGATAAAGTTGCCCAGAGTTAATATTACACATAACAATAATCTTCTGTCAAGGTCAGAGGGACACAGATCAGTATTTCTAATATTTTGCTGCCTACTGAGAATATGAATAATTTTGCTTCCTTCCGTTGCTGTATAAATCTATTAACCCCCTTCCATCTCTGGGAAAATTAGACTTTACAATTTGACCTTAATTTTGTATCTAAGTATGAATAGATGCGGCCAGGTGGGAATCGGTATGTAAAACGCAATTAAATACTTGTCTCTGCAGCAGATTATAGTTGTTCAATAATATGAACCATATACGTTGTGCCAATAAAAACTGCACTATTTGTGTCACTTATATTGGCATCTAAACGTTTAGAAATAACCCCTGTGTTTATTATTCAGAGAGTCCTGAAGTTTTACTTAGATTGTAAATTCTCTATTGAGCAGGACCCTGTATTAAAGGGACAGTAAACACCAAAAATGTTATTGTTTAAAAAGATAGATAATCCCTTATTACACATTCACCAGTTTTGTACAGCCAACAGTTATACTAATATATTTGTTATCTCTGAATCTAAGCTTCTGCTGACTGCCTCCTTATTTCAGTTCTTTTGACAGACTCACATTTCAGGCAATTAGTGCTGACTCATAAATAACTCCACAGGCGTGAGCACAATGTTTATCTATATGGCACACATGAACTAATGTCCTCTAGCTGTGAAAACCTGTCAAATGCATTGAGATAAGAGACAGCCTTCAAGGGTTAGGAAATTAGTTCATGAGCCTATCTAGGTTTAGCTTTCAACTAAAAATACCAAGAGAACAAAGCAAATTGGAAAGTTGTTTAAAATGACACGCCCTAGTCCCAGTTCACCTTCCCTGCCTTGTTTATTTATTGTACCTCCTGTAACGTGCTGGGAAACCTGTCGGTGTATTACAAATAAGCATAATAATTAGAGTAACAAAAATGATAATAATAATAATAATAAAATAAAATAAGTTAAGCAAAGGAATATTGTCCACACCAGCAACTCATCATCTGGATATGAGCTTCAGATAATGATATCACAGATTAAAAATCCACAGTAACAAAGAAAGAAAGAAATCATAATTTTCTTAAACTGACAAAGTGTTTTCCTTCTTTTTTTTAGTTAAAATAAGGAATTTTAACATGCATGTAATGGGTGTTCTTGAATGAATATATTGTTTTGCATGTAGAGGCATGTCCCTGACAACCAATGGCGCTGTAGGATTTGATTACAAGCTCATAAACATACATTTCCTGCTTGTTTCAATAATACTTTTAACAACTTTGCATTAAAAACAGGAATGGCAGTGAGGATACAATCTGCTCCTAAAGACTAGAGACAAAATATATTGCTGATGTGCAGGTCATTGTGGCATAAGACCAGTTTGTTCTGGGCTGCAACAGCACAATAATGGGCAGAGTAGACTTGGTTGTGACTCTCACATGCAGAGGAAGAGGATGATCCGGATCTTTTTAACACATTAGTCACTAAGTTGCATTTTCACTTAGGGCAAAGAGCAATGTCAAGTGTCAGACTCACTTGTCTCACACAACATACACAGAATAAACAGACACCAAAAAACCTCATGATGTTGACCTTGTGCAGGAATTCTTTCACTATAAACATCAAAATTATTGCACTAGTTGCTAGGAAACAGAATATTTATTATTGTATCCAACATCACAATGTCATTTAGACTTACACAGTAACCCACCCAACAAATATACAACATCATAACAGCAGTACTAAAAAATATACATAAAATATAATAAAATGAAATTTGAGAAATGTTGGATTTATAATTCAAACATCAGGTGCCCTGTTCTTTTTTGGCCAAAGCCAAAATAATGCCAGATGGTTGGTGCTGCATACTTTATCCCCTAAGCTGCAACGGACCATGCTCAATGTTTCCTGGTTTGCATCTTGAAGGCTTATGGGCCGATTTAACAATGTCCACCCCACAATAATAAATGCCGACAGCATATGCTGTCGGCATTTATTATTGCACAAGCATTCCTTATGAAATGCTTGTGCAGTTCCGCCACCTGCAGATTCGCGCCCAATCGGCCGCTAGCAGGGGGTGTCAATCATCCCGATAGTATCCGATCGGGATGATTGCTATCCGCCACCTCAGAGGTGGCGGACGAGTTAAGGAGCAGCCGTCTTAAGACCGCTGCTTCTTAACTTTTGTTTCAGCTTAAAGGAATGGTAAACACTATTCTAACATCCTTTACTAACCATTAGTTTGTCACTAAATCAATTTCCAATTCTATTTTCGTTTAATGTAGTCTATGTAAAATATAAAGATAATCTATAATTTACCCCTATGTTGGCCGCGATCCCCCGCCGGCCCCCCCTCGCAGCAATAAATCACTAGCTCTGACACATCCAATGAAAATGCGTGTCTACGGGCTTGTTTGCCCTCATTATGGGAGGCAATAGCGTTGTGGTTACATATGCGCATGTGAAAACTAAATTCCTTATCCGCAAGTTATAAATGACAAGATGTTATTTATACACGATGCGCGTCCACAATTTTTTTTTGCGCATGCGTACACCGCTTAATCGAAATTGTCGGGCTACGCCAAAGTAAACATTGAATAATTTCATGCCCATCGATTCATTGTTTACTTCTAGCAGATACAGTAAGTATTGTTCAATTTTCCTTTTTATTGATATCCCACGAATTTTGAAGCTATATATTTTTTATTCTTGTTACTAATAAAACAAAAAAATTAAAATAATATTTTAGCAAATATTGAAATGTTTTTATATATAATTATGTTAAATTTAAGTTTCTTGAGAAAATAAAGATTACAAATCTTAATTTTGAAATTAATAAGGAATAATAATTGGTAATTTATGAAAACGAGTGTTATAAAATTAATATTGTTTGTGGTCAGATAATTACAATGCTAACTTTCAATACTGCGTTCTTGTGCGCTATCCGTGAACGAAGTAAACAATGAATCTCTTGATTCAATGTTTACTTTGTTCATTGACAAATCGGAATTTGCGCATGCGCTCTTTAATAGCCATATCGGGAGCGCGCAGAGACGTGTACAGCAGGTGGGACTGCCGCGCAAGTCACTGAGATGAAAACTAAAATTAACATGGAGCGGAGTTGGCTCTCATAACAGAGAAAGATTAGAAGAGGTTAATAATAGATAATGCCTTTATCTAAAAAACCCCCAATAAACTAGCGTTTAAACTTGCATTTATATATATTTTGCATTGCTGCATCGTAAATAGCATTGACTTTACCATTCCTTTAATAATTCGGCCCCTAAGTATCGAAAGTAAACCAATAACATGAAGGTTTTTTTTTGGTTTATGCAATGCTGTAATGGCGAGAGTGCACACGCATCGTACACATGGAGTCATTTATTTATCTCGTACAAACTGCATTTGCTGCTGATGCATTATAAATAAAATATATAGCTATATAAAAATACATCTTTCTAAGAACAATTGCTTTAAATAAAGAAAAAAAATTAAAATATCATTCTCTTGATTTATGAGGCACTTCAGTATAAGGTAGCACGTTTCTGTGCATAAAGCAATGTTTTTCTAATTGACACTCTGGTCCTATGATGATCACCAACGGTGTCTCAAGCTGTAAACAGGCCCATAATTTCCAGTACACACGGTCACTTGCAGAGAGGTTCCAGGTAGCGGTGATGCTCACGCAGCAGTGTACCCTTGCGACGGTGGAATAAATGTGATTGGGATTCACCAATTTTCTTAAGTGCGTGGAATTTCCATGCCTGCGCAATGTAGCTTTCCTATAGATTAAGGTTGGGGGAAAAAAAAACTGTAATCACACGAAAAAAGAACAATGTGCATGTGTGCAGTTCAGTGTCTTAAAGGGACATGAAACCCAAAATTTGTCTTTTATGATTCAGTTAGAGAACACAATTTTAAAGAACATTCCAATTTACTTCTATTATTTAATTTGCTTCATTCCTCAGATATCCTTTGTTGAAGAAATAGCATGGGTGAGCCAATTACACAAGATATCTATGTGCAGCCACCAATCAGCACCTACTGAGCCTATTTATATATGCTTTTCAACAAAGGATATCAAGAGAATTAAGCAAATAAAATAATATAAGTAAATTAGTATGTATAAAAAAATATTTGTATATGTATGTATATATATATATATATATATATATATATATATATATATATATATATATATATATATATATATATATATATATATATATATATATGTACTGTATGTGTATATATGTATATAAATATATACGTGTGTGTGTGTGTGTGTATCGCGCATGTGCGTGTAAACATTCAAAATTAGGGGGAGGTATAAGGTGAGTTTAAAATCCTCCACTACGCACAAAATATAGAGAAAATAACTCATTGTGTAGTTCATTAACAAATCTAGACAGGCAAGAAGGCTTGTTTTTTTCACAGAAAACCTCTGAATTACAGTGTTTCCAATGCAGCAAAAGATTCTGGGTAAGATATGCAAATTATGTTCACAATGACACACCTTTTTACTTCAAGTCTGCTTTTGAGCAGTATCCCTTTACGCCAAAGCATCACTGTTCACACAGCTTATAAACTTAGCTAGGGTTAGTGCAGTGATTCATAACCATCCCAGGACAGACTGTTCAGAGGTTTTCTGTGGGAAAAAACAAGCCTTCTGGCCTGTCTAGATTTGTTAATGAACTACACAATGAGTTATTTTCTCTATATTTTGTGCGTAGTTGAGGATTTTAAACTCATCTTTTACCGCCCCCTAATTTTGAATGTTTTTGTATTTTGCCAGAAATCAACTTCACCCGGCAGTGATTCAAACATTCTCCCAGATGAGTAGCAATAACTATGAAACAGTCTGTCCTAGGATGGTTATGAGTCACTGCACTAACCCTAGCTAAGCTTATAAGCTGTGTGAACAGCAATGCTTTGGCGTTAAGTGAATCTGCTGAAAAGCAGACTTGAAGTAAAATAGTGCGTCATTGTGAACCTAATTTGCATATATTACCCAGAATCTTTTGCTGCATTGGAAACACTGTAATTCAGAGGTCTTCTGTGGAAAAAAACAAGCCTTCTGGCCTGTCTAGATTTGTTAATGAACTACACAATGAGTTATTATATATATTTATATATATATATATATATATATATATATATATATATATATATATATATATATATATATATATATATATATATATATATATAGTAAAATTCAACTAACCGGTATGAGCTTATCGTTGCTGTTTTCTTTTTCAACAGATGTTAGCTCTTCTGGGGACAAAAGGAAAAGACGCAACTCCCGCACGACTTCCAAAGCAACAGTGTAGACTGGTATATCAAGCACCACCTGAAGCAAAACATAAAATAATGTCTGAGCTGAAGACCCAACAACAAAAGACGCGTACGACTGTTGCAGAAAAAACGCCCTGTGCATGAAAGAAAGAAAAAATAGTTGAAACCTACTACTATTAAAGGGACAATGTATTTAAATATTTTGTCATCAAATGTGAAAGAGCAACATCAATATGTTGATTTTTTTTATTTTTGCTACAAACAAAAATATAAAGTAAAAGCTGTTTAAATTTAAACTGATATGCCAGTATTAGTTGCACACTCCCTGCATTAGCCGAAGTACATATCAGCCAAGGATAATTAGCATGAAGTACCTATCAGCCACTGAGCATTAGCATGAAGTACCTATCAGCCACTGAGCATTAGCATGAAGTACCTATCGGCCAATGATAATTAGCATGAAGTACCTATCGGCCAATGAGAATTAGCATGAAGTACCTATCAGCCAATGAGCATTAGCAGGAAGTACCTAACAGCCAATGAGAATTAGCAGGAAGTACCTATCAGCCACTGAGCATTAGCATGAAGTACCTATCAGCCACTAAGCATTAGCATGAAGTACATATCAGCCAATGAGAATTAGCATGAAGTGCCTATCAGCCAAGGATAATTAGCATGAAGTACCTATCAGCCACTGAGCATTAGCATGAAGTACCTATCAGCCACTGAGCATTAGCATGAAGTACCTATCAGCCAAGGATAATTAGCATGAAGTACCTATCAGCCACTGAGCATTAGCATGAAGTACCTATCGGCCAATGATAATTAGCATGAAGTACCTATCGGCCAATGAGAATTAGCATGAAGTACCTATCAGCCAATGAGCATTAGCAGGAAGTACCTATCAGCCAATGAGAATTAGCAGGAAGTACCTATCAGCCACTGAGCATTAGCATGAAGTACCTATCAGCCACTAAGCATTAGCATGAAGTACATATCAGCCAATGAGAATTAGCATGAAGTGCCTATCAGCCAAGGATAATTAGCATGAAGTACCTATCAGCCACAGAGCATTAGCATGAAATACCTATCAGCCACTGAGCATTAGCATGAAGTACCTATCAGCCAACGAGCATTGATATGAAATGCCTACCAGTCAATGATAATTAGTATGAAGTGCACAACTAATATAGTTGTGTTTGTTGTTTATTTTTTTTACTTTATAATTTTTCTAAAGTTAAAAAAAAAGTTTAGATGCTGATATTTCATATGAACACATTTTGAAGTACCCTATCCCTTTAAGAAAGCATTCAAACATGCAACTCACTGTATAAGAATATACTGACTACCCCAATTTAAATCTGTATCTCTTTAAATTTTTAAACAAATGATGAACAAGTTACAAAAATTGTACCTGTAATCTATTCATTATCTTTTTGCCTAATGATCATGGCTTTTTGTTATAAAAACCAATCACTCTGCACCATAATATAAGATGAGATTTACAAAGTTTGATGAGCACAGTGAAGCACGGACTACCCATGTAACTTGTGCTCACAGTATTTTTATATGTCTGCACATTACAATTAGCATCCTATAAAACAAACAAGTCTACATCTCTTGCTTTACCACTGGATCAGATATTCTCCTAATAAAAACTAATACAATAATAATCATTGTGCACACCTTTATGTAAAAAGCGAATACATTAAAGGGACAGAATAGTCAAAATTAAACCAATGATTCAGGTATAGCAAGCAATTTAAAACAACTTTTTAATTACTTCTATGATCTCATTTGTTTAATTCTCTTGGTATCCTTTGTTGAAAAGCATATGTAGGTACTCTCAGGAGCAGCAATGCACTACTGGGAGCTAGCTGCTGGTTGGTAGCTGCACATATATGCCTCTTCTTTCCATTGACTCACTGAAGTGTTTAGCTAAATCCCAGTAGCGCATTGCTGCTCCTTCAACAAAGGATACCAAGAGACCTAAAACATTTTTTAATAGAAGTAAATTAGAAACTTAGTACCAGTTACTAGAGCGTGGAAGGGATTGAGTATATCTGGATTCCCAGCATTTCAAATATAAATGTACAAATTTGAGAATACTAAATTTTGTTTTTTTATAGTCTACAAATATTTGTTTACTTTATTCTGCAGTCCTGAAAACAGAAGGTCTTACTTCTGGCTATGGTTATATCAGAGATGACCTAATTAAAGGCTTGATTACAAGTGGAGCACTAATTTATTGCTCGCCCGTTTACAGGCGCACGATAAAGAACCAGCCATTACAAGTGTCTGGTTATTGCTACCGCAAGCTCGCAAAAAATTAAACCAGGTCAAACCTTTGGTTAATTTTTTTAAAGCGTGTCAACTGCCCCAAAATACAGTTTAGTAATCCTTATTAAAAAATAAATATGGTGGCATCTTTATTTTTTAATAAAGTATCTACACAAAGCAGTTATAAGGGACTAAAGTGGGTGGGTGTGGGGTGAAAATTGCCTTTACATTGTGGTATACAGATACATTTATATTTGCTGCCCATAACTGTGCGACTTACCTCTTCGCTGCGCTAGTTCTCATGCCATGTCTGACGGCATCAGAATGAGGCTCCCATTGGAGCCTATGGAAGCGCTCTCTCGACCCCCTCAACTGTCCCGATTTTCGCGGGACAGTCCCGATTTTAGGGGTCTGTCCCACTTTCCTGGGTTGCTTGCCATCTGTCCTGCATTGCCCCATGCATTTAAAAAGAAAGAAATTCTATTGGGCCCATTCTCAGAAGCAGCTGACTTTTCTATCCCATGGGTATATACCTGTTAGATTCCCTGTGGAAAAGGAATGGTGTGTGTGTGGGTTAAGCAGGAGTAAGAAGCTGTATACCCTCTGACCGCAGGTAATGGTGACCTCTAACCTCTGGTAGTGATGACATCTAACCCCTGGTGATAATACTAGCATGCCTTCAGTTTTATGCGATGAGTAGTGCTAACACCAGGATAATGAACAGTGGCAGCCTCAGACTGCCAGCTAATGTGCTTGCCAACCCCAGGACCCCATACAATGAAATACAGATATATGATGTAGTGTGTGTGTATCTGTATGTATAAGTGTGTGTGTGTATCTGCATGTATAAGTGTCCTGGGATTCTGTGGGACTGGGGCTGCTATGGAGGCGCCGGCCTGTTTGGTGGGGCAGGAATGGAGGGAAAATTGTGGGATTGTCCAGTGTCTTATCAAGATGAGCTTTGTGTATAAAATGAGTGTGTGTTTTCCAATAAAGTCAGTTCCTGTTTCACCTGAATGCTAGTATGTCTAGTTATTTGGGTGGGCTCCTGCTAAAATCACTTTCCTGGGCTACATAGCAGCCTGTTCCAGGCAGAGGAAGGACCCTCTGGCAGAGCTACCTAGTCTGGGTAGCCGGACTCTGTCACAGGGTGGGACCCTGAATACTGGTTCTCGCAGGCATCAGGGGTGGCTACAGGCTGTGATCACTTGCCAGCAACATAGCTGCAGTCAGAACGGTGGAAGCAGGACCCATTTGGCTGAGCTACCCAGTCGGGGTAGCCGGGGTATCCGTCACATTGGCTGGCAGTGGTGGGAAACTTCCAAGTTCCTGGAACATTCAAACCACTACCTGAAGACAAGTTCGGATGGAGACCAGAGGAAAGACTGCGGGCCCCAAGAGCAGACCAGCCCTCACCCGAGAAATGCTGGAAGGTGACCAGGTGGCTGGTGGGTCGGATGAGGACCAGGGCCATGAGCAACCTCCTACAGCGCACAGCAACTAGTACCGCATCTACCCCGGGGACAACTGCATTCGACATACAAAGGGAAGTGGAGTGGCGACTGGTGCTGTATGATACCTGATAGGTTATGATAGGTTAGCAGAGCTTCACTAGTCTATGGGAGGTGTTTCTTCCGCCTCCGAGGTGCAGGCTCCCCGAGCACCCAAGTTACCCCATGGGGCCTTCCAGGCCTACACATTAGAGGAGAAAGATATTGGTTTCTATCTTCGGGTTTTTGAGACCCAATGTGAACTGCAGGGGGTCGCCCACGCCGACTGACTATCGGTCCTGATTGGCAAGCTGTCTGGACGGGCTTTGGCTGCTTTCCATTCCACCCCTCCATACGAACAGAAAGACTATAGCAAGGTGAATCCTTGCTCGTTATGGACTCACGCCGGAGGCTCATCGGCAGAAATTCCGGGCACTACGGAAACAAGAGGGGCAGCCTTTCACAGAGTGGACCCACCAGTTCACTAGGTCAATGGCCTCCTGGCTAGCTGGCTGTCAAGCCACCACTGGAACAGAAGTGGCACAGCTTTTCCTCCTGGAGGATTTTTACAACCATGTTCCAGTCGAGGTCAAGGAATGGGTCCATGATCGAAGGCCCACCACAGGACACCAGGCGGCTGTTCAGGCGGACCAGAATGCAGCCGCCCGGTTCCCTCTGACCCCCAGCCAACCCTCCGCCCAGCTCCCGCCGCCATCAAGTCCCCAGCAGCTCCCAACAGGCCCTCGACTCTGCTGGTCTTTATCCCCCCAAGAGAGTCAGGGACTCCCGAGGATGCTTCGCCTGTGGGCAGCCTGGACATTTGAGGCGGGAATGCCCAACTCAGAACTGACCTCATCTAGCAGCCCAGCAAATACACCCCCAGCCCACCAGCTTCACAACCGCCCCAGCCTGGACCTTCCAAACTGCGGCACACTATGTGTATGCCCCGGCCCCAGTGGACTACCCTGAATGGGCTGAAGAGGAGTTTGGCACCCTACAGGAACCTAACTTGGTGACCTCTGATAACTGTCAGCACCACTACCAGACTGTTTAGGTCAATGGGAAGGCAGCCCAAGAATTAAGGGACACTGGGTCCACCATTACCATGGTTTAGCCTCATCTGGCCTCCCCATCTACACCCACTGGGCAGACCCTTATTGTTCAGGTGGCTGGAGGCACCACTGTCTGAGTCCCCATAGCCCATGTCCATCTGGCTTGGGGCACCAGGGCCCGTGCTGTTGATGTGGGTGTGATGAAGGACCTTCCCACAGAGGTTCTACTGGGAAATGACCTCGGCCTCCTCATTTCAACCTTTTTGGCAGATACTCCCCAGGACTCCTGGCCAGTGACCACCCACGGGCAAGCTGTACCGGGTCTCCCAGAGGAAGAAAGGGCCAGTGCCCAAGCAACAGCTGGTAGTACCGAAAAGGAATCGGTCCCACCTGTTGCACATAGGGCAAGACATCCTTCTGGCCGACCATTTGGGCAGCTCCCGAATCCACCACCACCTTTCCAAATCTTTTTCTGGCCAAGAGATTAAGGCCTATTGCAGAACGTGTGTGGTATGCCAGAAAGTAGGTAACACCGGGGACCATACCAAAGCCCACTTGCCACTAGGTATCCGGAGGCAGTACCCCTGAAGAATATCCTAGCAGAGACAGTGGAGAAATGCGCTGCCATGGATATTCACCAGCGTGGGCTTCCCCCAAGAAATGGTATTGGATCGGGGGACTCAGTTCACCACCGAGGTCACCCAAAAGTTGTGGGAACTGTGCGGGATCCAACCCCTTTTCAGTGCGCCATATCACCCCCAGACCAATGGGCTTTGTGAAAGGTTCGACAGGACCCTGAAGCAGTTGCTTTGGACATTCTCGGCCACTCACAAAGACTGGGACAGGTACCTGCTGCACTTTCCATTTGCCTACAGAGAGGTGCCCCAGGAATCTACTGTTTTTTTCCCCCTTTGAGTTGATGTATGGCTGGAAGATCAGGGGATCCCTAGACTTGTTGAGAGCCCACTGGGAGGAGTCAGAACATGAGGGAGGACCCTCCATTGCATGTCATAAAATTCAGAGACCGACTGAAGGACCTCACTGCCATGGTGCGGGCGAACCTTCAGGCTGCTCAGGGGAACCAGAAGCGGTGGTATGACTGTAATGCTCGTAGCTGAATTCTGGTAGTAGGGCAGAAGGTCCTAGATTTGAAGCCTGTCAAAACAAACAAGCTACAGGCTTCATGGCAGGGACCCTACAAGGTGGTGGAACAACTGAATAACACCACCTACCTTGTAGTCAAATGTTCAGATGAACGAGTCCAGCGGACCTTTCATGTGAACATGCTCAAGGCATATGAAGATCGACCCAAGGACATGGCCACTATCTGTGCTCCGGCTGTGGAGGACTCTGAGAGCCTTCCCATGCGGGAGCTCCCTGGCCCAAATGAGATCCCCCAGGGGGTCAGAGACATAACCCTCGACAAGAGGTTAGAGGTGGGCCAGAGACAGCAAGTCCGGCAGTTACTAGAGGACCACCAATAAATATTTTCCAATGTCCCTGGGTATACCCCAGCAGCCCTCCACTGAGTGGAAACCCTGGGACAGGCTCCCCTGAGACAGGTAGCGTACCGAGTACCTGAAGCTGTCAGAAACAGTATGCACCGGGAGCTACGGGGAATGTTGGACCTTGGTGTTGTTGAACCATCCAGCAGTCCCTGGTCATCCCCGGTGGTGCAGGTCTCCATGAAAGATGGCACCACCCGGTTCTGCATTGATTACCGTAAACTCAATGACAGAACCACCACTGATGCCTACCCTATGCCCTGGGTCGATGACCTGTTGGACAGGATTGCCGCGGGCACTTCCTGACTACCCTTGAAGGGTATTGGCAAATCCCCTTAGCCCCCAAATCGGTCCCCAAATCCGCATTCATCACCCCCTTTCGGCCTCTACCAGTTTAAGGTAATGCCGTTAGGGATGAAGAATGCCCCAGCTACCTTCCAGCATATGGTTGACTGCCTCCTAGATGGCCTCCAGGACTATGCCTGTGCCTACCTAGATGACATTGCCATCTATAGCGACACCTGTGAGGACCACTTAATCCACCTAGGTGTCGTTCTAGATCGCCTTAGATCCGCTGACTTAACCCTGAAACCAGACACACCATAAGGTGTTCGGAAGACCAATATATGGGCCACCGAGTGGGCTGCAGAAAGCAGTGACCAGAGCTGGCCAAGGTCGAGGCAGCGGCAAACTGACCCACTCCTCGCACCAAGACCCAAGTCCTAGCCTTCTTAGGAACTGCCAGCTATTATCGGAGGTTTGTCCCTAACGATAGTACCCTCGCCAAACCCCTGACCGACCTAACCCGTAAGAAACTCCCCCGACAGGTCCTATGGTCCCCAGAGTGCGAAGTTCAGCCTTGGTCACTGCCCCCGTCTTGGCCGCCCCTAACCCCAACAAACGTTTTTGTGTTCACACCTATGCCTCCATGTTCGGGTTAGGAGCAGTCCTGTCACGGTGCCAGGAATCAGACTGAGACGAGAAGTGCAAAAATAATCACACCTTTATTAATAGCAAAAAATAATAGAAAGTCCACAAGTCAAATAACAAGCCAGGAGTCAAAACTAGAGCTGGTAGTCAGACGAGCCGAGTCAGGAGCCAAAGCGAATAGTCAGATGAGCCAGAATCAGCAACAAGGAAAACAGCAGAGTCAGGAAAAAGCCAGGGATCAGGAACCAGGAAGGACGTCAGGCAGCTAGGTAATACACAGGAACTCTCACAAACAGGTCTGAGACAACGCAAAGGCAAAGCATACTGAACAGAGGCCCTTTAAAGTGATGACATCACAATTCTGAGACTGCATCCTGTCTCACACGGATGATGCACACCAGTCTGTCCATAAAAGGAAGTGCAGGAAATGAGCAGCACCCCCACAATGCACCATAGTCAGAAAGAGAGGTGAGTAAAATGGCTGCCAGCAGCACATGGCAAACAAAATAGGGAAAAAAACCCTGACAGTACCCTCCCCTCAACGACCCCTCCCCTGCGGGAGGACAAAAGGCTTATTGCGGAAACGAGCATGGAAGGCACGGAGGAGGGCGGGAGCATGAACATCAGAGGAGGGAACCCAAGAGCGCTCCTCCGGACCGTAGCCCCTCCAGTGAACCAAATACTGTACACGGCCCCTGGACATATGAGAGTCAAAAATGCTGCTGACCTCATACTCCACATGGTTGTCAACAAAGATAGGACGGGGGCGAGGCAACACAGTGGTAAACCGATTACAAACCAATGGTTTCAAGAGGGAGACATGAAAAACATTGGAGATGCGCATAGCAGGAGGAAGGTCAAGAGCGTAGGCCACAGGATTAACCCGTCGGAGTATTTGAAAAGGACCAACATAACGGGGAGCCAATTTATTGGAAGACACACAAAGGTTCAAGTTGCGGGAGGACAGCCAAACTCTCTCACCAACCTGGTAGGAAGGCGCGGGCAGACGCCTATGATCAGCCTGGAACTTTTGGCACTGCATAGAACGATGAAGGTAATCCTGAATCTGCACCCACGTGGAATGGAGTTGCCGGAGATGCTCCTCCAAAGCCGGAATACCCTGAGACATGAATGAATCGGGCAACAAGGATGGTTGAAACCCATAATTCGCCATGAACGGGGATAACTTGGAGGAAGCATTAATAGCACTATTACGAGCAAACTCTGCCCAAGGTAACAGTTCAGACCAATTATTGTGGTGATCTGAGACATAGCAACGGAGGAACTGTTCCAGAGCTTGATTATACCGTTCTGCAGCCCCATTGGATTGAGGGTGATATGTCGAGGAAAAGGAAAGCTGGATCCCCATTAGCACAAAAGGAACGACAAAATCTGGAGACAAACTGGCTACTCCGGTCCGACACTATCTCCTTGGGTAACCCATGTAAACGGATCTGAGCGGTAGGCAGCTTCATCAAGGGAATGCAATGTGACATTTTAGAAAAACGGTCAACCACCAAAAGGATAGTAGTATTGCCATTGTAAACAGGGAGCTTGACAATGAAGTCCATGGAAAGATGTGTCCAAGGACGCTCACCATTAGCAATAGGTTGAAGAAGACCCACAGGAAGACGTCGAGGAGTCTTATTCTGTGCACAAACTGAGCAGGAGGCAACATATGCAGCAACATCAGAACGAAGACCTGGCCACCAGAATTGTCGAGTGACAGACTAAATCATTTGGTTCTTGCCTGGGTGACCTGCGGCTTTAGGATAGTGGTAAGTGTGCAAAAGTTTAGTTAGAAGATTCTCAGGAACAAAACAAAACAAACAAAAACACTTACCACTAGGTTTCTCAGGAGGTGCATTGGTTTGTGCAGCCAGGATCTCCTCCCCCAAGGGAGAAGTCAAATTAGTACGTATGGTAGCCAAAATATGGTCAGGAGGTATAACTGTAGTAGGTACAGACTCCTCCTTGGACAGAGGCGAAAATTGTCGAGAGAGGGCATCAGCCCTAACATTCTTACTACCAGGCAGGTAGGAGACCGCATAATTAAACCGAGACAAAAATAGCGCCCATCTGGCCTGTCAGGGCGACAAATGTTTTGCTTCAGATAGATAAGTTAAATTCTTGTGGTCAGTAAGAATGAGCACTGGCACGCTAGTACCCTTGAGAAGATGCCTCCATTCCTTGAGTGCCAAAATTATGGCCAGTAATTCCCTGTCGCCAATTTCATAATTGCACTCCGCTGGAGACAATTTCTTAGAGAAGAAACCACACGGATGCAAGGAACCGTCAGGCGTAGGACGTTGATACAAGAGGGCACCTACTCCAGTCTCAGACGCATCAACCTCAAGAATGAAAGGCAGGACAGGGTTATGATGAGCCAGAACTGGAGCGGCAGCAAAGGCGGTCTTAAGACTATCAAAGGCCTTAATGGCAGTAGGTGACCAATGGAGTGGATCATTCTCTTTACGGGTCATGTCTGTGATAGGTTTGACCAAGGAAGAAAAGTTTTTAATAAACTTTCTATAGTAATTGGCGAACCTCAAAAAACATTGAATAGACCGAAGACCAACTGGGCGAGGCCACTGCAGAACTGCAGATAACTTGTCAGGATCCATGGAGAACCCTGCAACGAAGATAACATAACCTAGGAAGGTTACTTGAGTCTGATGGAACTCACATTTCTTGAGTTTACAAAACAGGCCGTTCTCACGTAGTCTCTGAAGAACCCGTGTAACATCAGAACGATGAGCCTCAAGTGTGGGTGAGTGTATGAGGATGTCGTCTAAGTACACCACAACACACTGTTGCAACATACCTCGTAGGACATCATTAATAAATTCCTGAAAAACAGCAGGAGCATTACATAGGTCAAAGGGCATCACAAGATACTCATAATGCCCGCTCCTGGTGTTAAATGCTGTTTTCCATTCATGGCCCTCCTTAATCCTAACAAGATTGTACGCTCCTCTCAAATCAAGTTTAAAAAAGAACGTAGCTCCCTTGAGGTGGTCAAAGAGTTCCGTAATGAGCAGAATAGGGGAAGCATTCTTAATGGTAAGACGATTAAGACCCCTATAATTGATGCATGGTCTTAACTTGCCACCCTTTTTCTTCACAAAGAAGAAGTCAGCCCCTGCAGCAGAGCAGGATTTGCGGATGATCCCCCGCGACATAGCATCTGCAACATACTCCTCCATAGCACAATTCTCTGCAACAGACAGAGGGTACACCCGGCCCCGAGGAGAAATGGCTCTGGGTTGCAGGTCTATGGCACAATCGTAAGACCGGTGAGGAGGCAACGTACCGGCACGCACCTTGTCAAAAACATCTAGGAACTCTCGGTACTCCTCTGGCAATTGAGATTCCGAAGAAGTGCACAAGACTTTAACTGGTTTCCGAAGACAAGTGGAAATACATTGCGGGACCACGACAAAATTTCGGACCTGCGCCAGTCGAGACTGGGATTGTGCTTTTGGAGTCAGGGATAACCCAGAACAAACGGAAAATGCAGAGAGTTTATCACCTGGAACTGGAGGGTTTCAAAATGGAGAGCACCAACAGCCATGGACAACGGAGCAGTTTCGTGAGTAAAGAGTGTGGGCTGAAGGGGCCTGCCATCAATGGCCTCAATAGCAAGCGGAACGGACCGAGGCAAAACAGGATTGGAGTGCTTTGATACAAAAGCACTGTCAATGAAATAGCCCGCAGCACCGGAGTCAACAAGAGCCTGAGTGACTATGGAGGAGTCCACCCAGGAAAGGACAACCATGACCAAAGGTTTCTCCTTAAGCGGTTCTGGGGACGAGGATAAACCACCCAAGGTCTGCCCCCCGACAGGACCTTAGGTGTGAGCGTTTCCCGGCCGTGTAGGACAACACTTCAAAAGGTGGCCCTGTAACCCACAATCGAGGCAGTGCCCCTCCCTCCTCCTAAAGGCCCTCTCCGCCGTGGAGAAACGCGTGAATTTCAACTGCATCGGCTCAGCAGTACCTGGTGACTCGGGACCAGGAGGCATGGGAGGAAAGGGAGGCATGGGTGGGAACGAACACGTAGGAGACACCGGAACAGGAGGCTTCCACAAGCGCCCCTTGAAAGAGGGCCTCTTTTTGAGTCTGATGTCAATTAGGATAAAAAAGACACCAATGCCTCGAGATCCTCTGGTAAATCTCTGGCAGCAACTTCATCTTTAATCGCATCAGAGAGCCCATGAAAGAAGGCAGCAACAAGGGCTTCATTGTTCCAACCTACCTCTGCGGCAAGCGTACGGAACTCAATAGCATACTGAGCAACAGATCTTGTACCTTGCTGAATGGATATGAGTCGTTTAGCAGCAGAGGAGGAGCGAGCCAGAACATCAAATACCCTTCGAAAGGAGGCCACAAATTCAGGGTAATTTGAAATCACAGGTTTATTTGTCTCCCACAAGGGATTAGCCCAGGCAAGAGCTGTCTCAGAGAGTAACGAGATGAGAAATCCCACCTTAGCTCTGTCAGAGGGAAACGCCTGAGGTAACATCTCAAAGTAAATGCCCAAACGCAAGGTCGCATTCCCATTGCACCTAACTTGTAATACCAGCGCACATTTACGCAAATATTGCTTTAGCGAATACTACATCTTGTGTATCTGCATGCATAAGTGTATGCTATGTAGTGTGTATGTGTGTGTATGTATAAGTGTATACTGTGTAGTGTGTGTATCTGCATGTATAAGGGTAAGCTATGTAGTGTGTGTGTGTATCTGTATCTATAAGTGTGTGTGTAAATCTGCATGTATAAGTGTATGCTATGTAGTGTGTGTGTGTGTGTGTCTGAATGTATAAGTGTAAGCTATGTAGTGTGTGTGTGTGTGTGTGTGTGTATCTGTATGTATGTGTGTGTGTGTATCTGCATGTTTAAGTGTATGCTATGCAGTGTGTGTATCTGTATGTATAAATGTAAGCTATGTAGTGTGTGTGTGAGTATCTGTATGTATAAGTGTGTGTGTGTGTGTGTGTGTGTAGTGTGTGTGTATCTGCATGTATATGTATATGTAGTGTGTGTGTATTTGCATGTATAAGTGTATGCTACATAGTGTGTGTATCTGCATGTAAAAGTGTATGCTATGTAGTGTGTATCTGCATGTATATGTGTAAGCTATGTAGTGTGTGCGTATTTTCATGTATAAGTGTATGCTATGTTGTGTGTATATCTGTATGTATAAAAGTGTATGCTGTGTAGTGTGTATCTGTATGTATAAGTGTATGCTGTGTAGTGTGTGTGTGTGTGTGTATCTGTATGTATAGGTTTGTGTGTAAATCTGCATGTATAAGTGTATGCTATGTAGTGTGTGTGTCTCTATGTATAAGTGTAAGCTATGTAGTGTGTGTGTATATCTTTATGTATACGTGTGTGTGTATATGCATGTATATGTGTAAGCTATGTAGTGTGTGTGTAACTGCATGTATAAGTGTATGCTATGTAGTGTGTGTGTATCTGCATGTATAAATATATGCTATGTAGTGTGTGTGTATCTGCATGTATAAGTGTGTGTGTATATGCATGTATATGTGTAAACTATGTAGTGTGTGTGTATCTGCATGTATAAGTGTATGCTATGTAGTGTGTGTGTGTGTATCTCCGTGTATAAGTATATGCTGTGTAGTGTGTGTGTATTTGCATGTATAAAGTGTATCCTATGTAGTGTGTGTGTGGCTGCATGTATAAGTATATGCTATGTAGTGTGTGTGTATCTGCATGTATAAAGTGTATCCTATGTAGTGTGTGTGTGTTTATCTCCATGAATAAGTGTATGCTGTGTAGTGTGTGTGTATCTGTATGTATAAGTGTAAGCTATGTAGTGTGTCTGTATCTGCATGTATAAGTGTAATATATGTAGTGTGTGTGTGTGTACCTCCATGTATAAGTGTATGCTATGTAGTGTGTGTGTGTATCGTTATGTATAAGTGTATGCTGTGTAGTATGTGTGTGTATTTGCATGTATAAGTGTAAGCTATGGAGTGTGTCTGTATCTGCATGTATAAGTGTAATATATGTAGTGTGTGTGTGTGTGTGTGTGTGTGTGTGTGTGTGTATCTCCATGTATAAGTGCATGCTATGTAGTATGTGTGTATCTGTATGTATAAGTGTATGCTATGTAGGGTGTGTGTGTGTATCTGCATGTGTAAGTGTATGCTATGTAGTATGTGTGTATCTGTATGTATAAGTGTATGCTATGTAGGGTGTGTGTATCTGCATGTGTAAGTGTATGCTATGTAGTGTGTGTGTGTATCGTTATGTATAAGTGTATGCTGTGTAGTATGTGTGTGTGTATTTGCATGTATAAGTGTATACTATGTAGTGTGTGTGTGTATTTGCATGTATAAGTGTATACTATGTAGTGTGTGTGTATTTGCATGTATAAGTGTAAGCTATGTAGTGCGTGGGGGGGGCCCTCTTTTGAATTTTGAAATGTTGGGAGGCTTCCGTGCACTGCATGCATATGTGTAAGCTATGTAGTATGTGTGTATCTGCATGTATAAGTGTATGCTACGTAGTGTGTGTATCTTTATGTATAAGTGTGTGTGTATATGCATGTATATGTGTAAGATATGTAGTGTGTGTGTAACTGCATGTATAAGTGTATGCTATGTAGTATGTGTGTGTATATGCATGTATAAATGTATGCTATGTAGTGTGTGTATCTGCATGTATAAGTGTGTGTGTATATGCATGTATATGTGTAAGTTATGTAGTGTGTGTGTATCTGCATGTATAAGTCTATGCTATGTAGTGTGTGTATCTCCATGTATAAGTGTATGATGTGTAGTGTGTGTGTATTTGCATGTATAAGTGTAAGCTATGTAATGTGTGTGTAGCTGCATGTATAAGTATATGCTATGTAGTGTGTGTGTGTATCTGCAAGTATAAAGTGTATGCTATGTAGTGTGTGTGTGTTTATCTCAATGTATAAGTGTATGCTGTGTAGTGTGTGTATCTGCATGTATAAGTGTAAGCTATGTAGTGTGTGTGTATCTGCATGTATAAGTGTAATATATGTAGTGTATGTGTGTATCTCCATGTATAAGTGTATGCTATGTAGCGTGTGTGTGCTGTGTAGGGTGTGTGTGTATCTGTATGTATAAGTGTATGCTGTGTAGGGTGTGTGTATCTGCATGTGTAAGTTTATGCTATGTAGTGTGTGTGTGTATCTGTATGTATAAGTGTATGCTGTGTAGTGTTTGTGTGTGTGTGTATTTGGATGTATAAATGTAAGCTATGTAGTGTGTGTGTATCTGCATGTGTAAGTGTATGCTATGTAGTGTGTGTGTGTGTATCTGCATGTATAAGTGTAAGCTATGTAGTGTGTGTGTATCTGCATGTATAAGTGTAATATATGTAGTGTATGTATGTATCTCCATGTATAAGTGTATGCTATGTAGCGTGTGTGTGCTGTGTAGGGTGTGTGTGTATCTGTATGTATAAGTGTATGCTGTGTAGGGTGTGTGTATCTGCATGTGTAAGTTTATGCTATGTAGTGTGTGTGTGTATCTGTATGTATAAGTGTATGCTGTGTAGTGTTTGTGTGTGTGTGTATTTGGATGTATAAATGTAAGCTATGTAGTGTGTGTGTATCTGCATGTGTAAGTGTATGCTATGTAGTGTGTGTGTGTGTATCTGTATGTATAAGTGTATGCTATGTAGTGTGTGTGTGTATCTGTATGTATAAGTGTATGCTATGTAGTGTGTGTGTGTATCTGTATGTATAAGTGTATGCTGTGTAGTGTTTGTGTGTGTGTGTGTATTTGCATGTATAAATTTAAGCTATGTAGTGTGTGTGTATTTGCATGTATAAGTGTAAGCTATGTAGTGTGTGGGGGGGTCCTTCTTTTAAATTTTGAAATGTTGGGAGGCTTCCGTGCAATGCGAACGCAAGGTCGCATTCCCATTGCCCTAACTTGTAATACCAGCACACATTTGCGTTTGCTGGTATTACAAAGTGGAGCGCAAATATTGCTTTAGCGAATACTATATTTTGCACTCCACTTGTAATCTGGCCCTAAGTGTGTACTTTTTTAATATACTCACTTTTTTACACAAGCGTGTGCACACTGTTTTTGGGTTTGATGGTTATATTTTCTCAGTATTTTGGTCACAAATACACAACTTACTAAATGTATATTTACACATCAATTAAACTACAAGTCAGCCCTGGCAGAGGACCCATAAAATATTGAGGGTTGGAGTTGAGGAAAATATAAGCATCAATTACTTGTTTTGGAGCTCAAACACTTACTGAGCTGACATGGGCCCATTCCCGCACGGCCTGAATAAGAGGGACTTCGTCAATGGTCAAGCGGTCACTTTGTAGGATGCACAGAAGTCCCATTTCTGAGAGCTCACGGAAACTCTGAGTCTTAATAATTTCCTGTGGGAATAAAGCAGGATGTGCTATTAAAAGAAGTGTTCCCATATGGCAGCAGCTAGACCCTGCAAGAAGCAGGCCGGATACTCTGCTGAGCATTGCTACACTTGATCACACTGCATCCTGTTTGTATTAATCAATGCAGATAGTCAGTGAGTCATAGCACATTATGTCAGAACAGCACGGATGAGAAGTGTGCATAGTGATAGGGACCAGGGCCGGATTTACATCTCAGGTGCCTGTAGGCACAAAAACCTGAAGCGCCCCCCCCCACCCCCCCACCCCCCCCTAGAAAAAAGTGGAAAAAATGAGGACTTTTTTTTATTATTATTTAGGACAACTAAAAATAAATATTAGATGTAAAATTACATTTTCCCTTTTATGGAGATACACAAATACACACACCAATTGCAATATTTGTTGTAATGGAAGCTACACCAAAAATCAATATTCACTTGACTCAAATGGCCATACAATTTCTATTATGTATAACAAAAACAAATCATGTTAAACTTTTAATGCAAAATATTCTAAAGAAAACCCTATTTAAAGGGACATCAAATGTGACAGTTTGCTGGGCATTTTATTATTGCACTAGTGCTTGCAGAGAAGTGTGTTAGCCTCTTGCAAAAGAGTTAAACACATAGTCAATGTCAGTTCTGAGACAGCAATACACATCTGTGCAGACCCCAGATGGGCTCATAGGACATGTTTATTGACAAGCCATTAGTGTATTGCTTTTCTGGAGATGACTTGACTATGTGCTTAACATTTTGTTGGAGTCAAACACAGTTTTGTGTAAACAATAGCAATATTAAAACTAGCAGCATGCAAGCTCATCACCATCAACAACCTGTGCAGCCAGTGGAAGAAAATATAAAATGTAGGGAAAAAAATCTTGTAAACTCTGATATTTTTGGTACAAACACACACAGATGTTACATTTATTTTGTTCTGAAATATAAATATCATATGATGTTGCTCTCAAAGGAAAACATGGAATGTTGTAGATTATATGTAATCCAGGGGTCAACAAATGTGTTTAAAATTAGAATTTAGAAATTCAATGGGAGGGGTTTAGTTTTAATCTTTGCCCTCTCTCCTTCATGGCTCCCTCAACTGCTGTAACATATTCCCAATGAAACACTCGACTTTGTAGGCACCTGGCAGCACAATTCTTACTAAAATAAATGCCCTCATAAAAAAAAAAAAAAAAAAAAAAAAAAAAATTTTTTTTTTTTTTTTTTTTTTTTTTTTATTATTGACAGGCAGGCGCCCCTCACTGCAAGGCGCCTGTAGGCACATGCCTACTGTGCCTAATGGGAAATCCGGCCCTGATAGGGACCCAAACCTTTATTATGCCAACTTGCTATGGGCTATAAATAAATATATATGTACATTTTACCATGACGATCCTGATTTTATGGGAGTACAATGTCCCTTTAAAAGGGGCACAAAACATTTTTTTTCCTTTCTTACCTCTATGATGGTTTATAAAATGTGATTCAATTTAGAACACTCTAAAGTTCCCGTAGTGAAAACAAAATGGTTTGTCGCTCTCCACCAATAAAACAGTGCGAGTTCTCCTTATCAGCCAGTAAGCAATAAGGTCCAGCTGAACCTCTTTGACAGCTTCAGAATGAAAAGAGTGCTCTTTTATAGGAATGGTATGAATATTTTCAGCTCAATGTCCCTTTGAGGTCTTGAGTCTTTACCTTATGACACCCAGGACAGGATTGCTCATTATATTCTTGGTTTTTCATTCAGCAGTAAATCCATATGATGAAATGTATGTTAATCTCTGTATCTGCAATGTTATTAAAGTGAATGTAAAGTTTGAGGAATGAGTGCCCAGTTTTTAATAATCCTATTAAAAACAGGGGCACTTTCATTCATCAAACTTTAAATTACACTGATTTTGTTAAAATACTTACCTTTTGTTTCTGCAAGCCGCACCAGCCCGTCACAAGCCTCTTCTTACGTCAGGAATGACGATTCTGGCATCCTCCAATCACGGCTTCCCCCCCCCCAGAGGAATCATTGCCTAAACCAAAGCTGTGATTAGTGGAAGGCCAGAATAATCATTTCTGACGTCGGCAGAGGCTTGCGACGGGCGGAGGAAGCGCTGGAGCGGCTTGCAAAAAGAAAAGGTAAGTATTTTAACAAACGCAGTGTAATTTAAAGTCTGATGAATGAAAGTGCCCCTGCTTTTAATAGGATTATTAAAAACCGGTCACTCATTCCTCAAACTTTACATTCACTTTAATGGTAAACTTTAAGGAAGTTTTTACTGTTGTTAATGTTTTGTGTTTATTAGTTAACGAGATACACTTTGAGTTTGTAAAACAACTTTGCAATATATTTAATTGTTTATTTTGCCTGTTTATAATTTAATTTTAGTAGATTCTCCAGTCCTGAAAACAGAAAGAGCACACAGCAGGCTTCACAAGCATAACCCTGTCACATATATAAATATATAAGTACATAAATATTTAGACAGACATATATATACATACACACACACAGGCAAGTGATGTTTAGCGCGGTTGCGAATTCCATTGAAAGTATAGGGCGCGCTAAAGAGTTGTTGGCCGCACTAAACCTCTTCTGGTAATTCTGTTTTACATTAACTTGTAATAATTAGCATGCTAATTTTAGCGTGGTCCAGCAATATTGTTATTGCACCCTGCCCTCCACTTGTAATCTGGGCCAAAGTGTTTACTGTTCCTTTAATTACATCAATGTCTTATGAGTTGTTTGTGCAGTTTGTTCTTCCAAAAAATCCAGCTAGGGACACTGTTATCACTTTTTTATTTGTAACCTGTACCCTTTATATTCTGCATTAATTAAACAGGAGTTTTCTTTCTATTTTTCAATAGTTAATAAACATATTTAGAGTTCATCACAAACTAATTTTCTCTATTTTAGCACCAAGTAATTATTAGTTTTTAATTGGTAAAAACCTAGAGGGATTTATTTTTTGTTTTCCCCTCCCTTTTGCTCATATACATCTTTCTTGTTAGCGCCACAACTTTTTGTTTTTATTAAATACAGGTCATGTTACATATAGGGGGATATTTATCAAAGTGTCAACTAATAATACGCCGGAATCCCGCATCGTATTTGATGCAAGAGATTGATATGCCGTAGTTAACAAAGCGTCAAGATCGTCAAATGTTGAAATGTGTGATGAAATATGCGCTCCCACGATCTCAATCCGACGCAGATCGATGCTTGCGTCATTACAGATGTTTTGAATTCACATTCGACTCTATTTAAACCTTTTCCCAATATATCAAATTGGTCCAATGCAGCGTACCTAGTTTTAAATCCGCCACCCTTGAGGCCGCGGATGCCATAGAAATCAATAGGAGTCTGAAAACACAGAAAGCTTATGTTCGATGCTGCAAGAGAATGAAGCATATTACATAATAAAAGTAAATTAGAAACTTTATTAAAATTGTATACCCTTTCTAAATCAAACAATTTATTGCTCCACATTTACTGCACTAGTAGACATAGGGATAAAAATGAAAAATACATTACTACTTATGGATTATGTTACAACTCTCACTTCAAAGCAAGGGGACAATATTATTTCTCCAAATTTGTTGCAAAGTTTTGCCCCAAACTTGTTGCACTAATAGATATAGAGATAAAAATTAAATATATACACAACATAATATAGCTAACTTCCTTTTTATTTTTTTGGAAAAATCTATTTGCACCATGTTTAAGCCATGTAATACAAGTCCCACTCTCCACTTTGTACCAAATTTGATGCACCACTTTTCGCACCAATTATGACGCAAACTCCTAAACAACCCACACACTAGTGAATTTTTCAACCACTTTTGATTGGAATATGCATAATCACATGCTTTATGACATCAGCCAATCTGATTCAAATATACATTTTAAACTATCAATTGCTCGATACTTTTGTCATTGATCACTCATCAGAACTTGTAAGTGCCATTTGTTACATTGTGTATTATACTTTGAAAGTATGTATATGTGAAATTAGTATTAAAGATAAACATTGATGCTGACAAAAGGACACACAGTGTAATATTTTTTAGTCAATGTTTTTAAAATTCGAATCACCTCTTTACTGTCATGCTTTTTCAGTGTATTTCTTCCTTCTCTTGAATTTCTTTTTCAGTAAGAAACGTCATCTTTTATGCCAGTCCATTTTATAACACCTGTGTAGGGGTGGTTTTTAAAACTAGATTGCAATCTGGAGGGGTTACACAGGTACAGAGAGAAAACTGTCCCAGCTCTTAAAATATCCAATGATTGCAAATAAATACATATAATACCTTGATTACATGTTATATTCGCAATTAGAAAAAAAAAAAGGAATTTAGGGACATGTAAATATGTTTGCAAAAGATTTCTGACATAACACACACACACACACACATATATATATATATACACACACAGTATATACACACACAAGTATGTGCAAAGAAAT
The DNA here is from genome assembly GCF_027579735.1 of Bombina bombina. Taxonomy (NCBI): domain Eukaryota; kingdom Metazoa; phylum Chordata; class Amphibia; order Anura; family Bombinatoridae; genus Bombina; species Bombina bombina. Next base: position 179,914,302 of record NC_069508.1, on the reverse strand, counting down.
ATGTACAAATTCTAGCATTAATAATCATTTATAAAAAAACATGAGATAAAAGCATATCATGACTTCTAGAAATACAAATACACATACATTTATGTGAAAGTATCATATAACAACAAATAAATATAAAAAAAACTTTCTATGAGATATTGTTTGTTGATGTATAAATCTAGCTATTTCTTGGACATTAACAGATGAAAAATAAAAGATTAGTAATGAAATAGTATAAATAAAATTGGGAAAAAACAGAATAAGCGCAACATCGATGACTGTTAGTTAACAACAGTCTGATGCTCATCGTGCCGTACTTGACGCGCCTGTTTTTGAAGTTTTTTTAAATAAATAATGGCATTGTACGTGGATCTGCGGCAGCGATGTCTGGCGAGTGTATTGACGTCGGCGAACGCATCGAGATTGACGCTTTGATAAATATCCCCCATAGAGTCTAATCTAACACCAGCGTCTCAATATGACCCAACTTTCTGTACTCTCCTGCTGTGCTGCATATTTTACATATTGTGTGTGTATATTGTGACAGCAGATGTGATCTGTCCTCCTCATATCCTCAGTGACAATGACACTTTGAAACAAAGACGTAGACACAGCATGCAATGCAGGGTATGGTCCTGTGACCCCAGACACTGTCCTATACTAATCTGTCAAACAGGAGAGCAGCTGCAGCTGAGAGGCTGGGACATAATCTTATGTGAATTAGCACATGCCAGGATATCTTGTGATTGTCTGTAAAGTAAATGATCCACCAGAAACAAAGCAAAACATTGCAAAACATTTAGGGGAACAGACACAGCACACACGACAAAAACATCACAAACACACAGGGGGAACAGACAAAGCACACGTCGCACAAACAGCACAAACACACAGGAGAACAGACAAACACACATCACACAGACAAACATGACAAACACACAGGGGGATCAGACAAACCACAAGTCACACAAACAAACATCACAAACACAAAGGAGGAACAGACAAAGTACACGTACACAAACAAACAGCACAAACACACCGGGGGAACAGACAAAGCCCACACCACACAAACAGCACAAACATATAGGGGAACATACAAAGCACACACTACACAAACAAACAGCACAAGCACACAGTGGAATAGACAAAGCACACCCCACACAGACAAACATGACAAACACACAGGGGAAACAGACAAAGCACACATTACACAAACAAACATCACAAACACAAAGGAGGAACAGACAAAGCACATGTACACAAACAAACAGCACAAACACACAGGGGAAAAAGATAAAGCACACATCATGCAAACAAACAGCACAAACACACCGGGGGAACAGACAAAGCTGCAAACTACCTGAACCAGCTATTTTATTTGGAGCAATTGCAGGTTACAGAATTAGCTGTTTGGCTTTTCAAGGGAGAGGGGGACAACGCACAATTTTACAGAAAAGCAACAGGGGTTTGATGTCCTTTTAAAGCTGCCTAGAGCAGCGCTGCATGGTATACATAAAAAAAGGCAGCTGTTGTGGAGTTGATTTGCATACCATCACCCAGAATTCCCTGCTGCATTGGAAACACTGCTGAGGTTTTGTGTTATACAATGTCCTGTTGAGTGTTATATGCTCATAATGGGAATAGGCTTTTCTTTATCTTTCTACTCACCATAACTTACTCACAGGGGTGTATTTTGGCCTTGGCAAACAAGGCACTTGCTTAGGGCAGCAGATTTTGGGAGGGCAGCACTTTTTGAGTCTTGATACACACACTCACTACACCCACACTGCACTACACACTTACTGCACTACACAGGCACACTGTACTACACACACTCACCATATAAAAACCTACACACACATACACACATGTGCTCGTTATACCCTCACCAAAAAAGGCCTGGGAAGCAGAATGCTGAGTGCCTAGAGCAGCACAAAACCTAAATACGCCATTTCTTAGCATCTGGCTCAGATGGCCTATTCCAGATTTTTATACATCAGTAAGAAATCTGTTTGTAGGCGGATGAAGCCAGAAGGGATTTCTCTTGCTGTGACTAATGCTACTTGGCTTTCTGAGAGGAGATGTGCTATACAATCATCTAATGTGCATTAGTTTAATTACAAATCAGCAATCCCTAGTTGTCTAGTGGGGGTGCATGATCCCTCCCTATGCTCTTGGCTTCTATATGAGGTGAGTTTGGGGGTAGCACAACATCTAGAACACATTGCTTTATGGCACATCCAAGCCAACCATGAGAAAGCATAATCAGAACTACGCAGATTTATAGGTACAAACACACACAATAATGCACAAACACACGAACAGCAACAAACGCACACAGAATAGTCTGAGCTCACAAACCTGAGTGAAGCGTTCAATGAATGTCAAAGACTTGTGCCGCAGGTCAGTCTGTCCGTAAGTGACCGCTGCCTGAAATACAGAACAAAAACCTCATTGAGTCTGAAATGTGCAACAGTCTAATATACATTGACATTGCTTAGTGGGCTACACTATTTATTGATGGTTTTCATAACTAAACTTCATGATTCAGACATAGCATAGAATTCTTCCCCAAGTAGTCAGGGGTAGGGATGGGCGAATGTTTCTAAAAATTTTAAATTTAAAACAAATTTTGATACATTCGTTCAAATCGAATTTCGAATGTTTATATAACATTCTAACATTCTATTTTCGAATTTTCATTTTCGAATTTTTCAATAAAATTCGAAACTATTCATTCAAATAATAGAATGTTTAGCTATCTATTCATTCAATTTCGTAATGTAATATTCGAATGTGACATTCAAATTCGAAATAGTATTTCTAGTCTACAACTGTGTTTAATAAATGTAATATTAGAATTCGAATTTGAATTCGAATTTGAAATAGTATTTCTAGTATAATACTGTTTTAAATGTAATGTCACATTCAAATTCTAAATAGTATTTCTAGTCTAATACTGTGTTTTATAAATGTAATATTCAAATTCGAATGTGATATTCGATTTGAATGTGACATTCAAATTCGAAATAGTGTTTCTAGTCTACAATTGTGTTTTATAAATGTGACATTCGAATTCGAATGTGACATTCGAAAACTGTAAATAACATTCGAAAATCAAATTTATAAGAATATTTGTTCTTATCAACATTCTATTATGTAAATCGAATTTCTACAATAACATTCGTTCTAACATTCGAATTTGAATATAAACACATTCGCCCATCCCTAGTCAGGGGAGGAAAATAATAATTTCCTTTGTTATTAAAGATTTTATGCCATTTGCTTTTTTTTTATAAGTGTCTTGTTTTTCTTTTTTTTATATCTGTCTGTTGTTTTTTTTAATTACAATATAACAAAACAAGGTATATTACTAGTGCTATGTATACTAATAGCCCTAATTTGGGATGTATATTAAATGTCTTATCTAGCAATTTTGTTGGCTGATTAATTTTTATTTTTTTATTTATGGCATTTTTTATTTCTGTATTCTCTCTTTACCTTATTAAATAAAAAGAGAGGGGGGGGCATACAATTAAAAACAAATCAAACGTTATTTCTAGTATCAAGCTGATCTCTTTCTTTAGGTATCCTTATTTTAAACGTTGCTCCTTTCCATGAGAGCATATTGAGGTAGGATCAGGAGTGCGCACGTATAGAGAAGAGTTTCTAATAATGTTTTAACAATGTTGTACATCTAAGTGCTCAAGTCACCCTGCTAAGCCTACCTCAGTATGATTTCATGGAAGGAGCTAAGTTTTGACAATAAAGATCACAATATGGAGGTGAATTTAAAGGGACAGTCTTGTCAAAATTAAACTTTCATGATTCAAATAGGGCAGGCAATTTTAAACGACTTTCCAATTTACTTTTATCATTAAATTTGCTTTGTTCCCTGGGTGGTATTTTTTAAAAGCTAATCCTAGGTAGGCTCAAATTGATTTATAAACCGTTGAAAACCGCCTCTTAGCTCAGAGTATTTTGAAAGTTTTTCACAGTTAGACAGTACTAGTTCATGTGTGTCATATAGATAATATTGTGCTCACTCTTGTGGAGTTATTTAGGAGTCTGCACTGATTGGCTAAACTGCATGTCTGTCAAAAGCACTGAGATAGGGGGCAGTATGCAGAGGCTTAGATACAAAGTAATCAAAGAGGTAAAACTTTGTTGGATATGCAAAACTGGTGAATGGGTAATAAAGGAATTAGCTATCTTTTTAAATAATAAAAATTCTGGTGTAGACTGTCCCTTTAATGTCAGAGGTAAATAAGAGAATGTTTTTTTTTTAATTGTTTGCTCTGATTGCATCATTAAAGGGACACTGAACCCAAATTTTTTATTTTGTGATTCAGATAGAGCATGCAATTTTAAACAACTTTTTAATTTACTCCTAGTATCAATTTTTCTTCGTTCTCTTGCTTTCTTTATTTGAAAAAGAAGGCATCTAAGCTAATTTTTTTGGTTTAGAACCATGGAAAGCACTTGTTTATTGGTAGGTGAATTTACCCACCAATCAGCAAGAACAACACAGGTTGTTCACCAAAAATGGTCCGGCATCTAAACTTACATTCTTGCATTTCAAATAAAGATACCAAGAGAAGGGAAATAATTTGATAATAGGAGTAAATTAGAAAGTTGCCTAAAATTGCATGCTCTATCTGAATCACGATAGAAAAAAATTGGGTTCAGTGTCCCTTTAAATGTGTAATTTTGGTTTAAAATGTCCCTTGAGAGCAGATAGTGTGTGACTGAGAGGCTGATGTATTGGAACGATCCAACAGCTTTGCTTACACTCACAACAGCAGATGCACCTTATTTATATTATGGTTTCTATAAAATGATCCAGATCTACACTTTTAAATACATAACAATGACCTATTTTGTTTATACTACAAATTGCACAGCTTAGACTTTAATGTAAAAGTTAGGGACCCTCCTTAGTTCCCCTGTGCTTTTCTGGGCCTTGTTGGGAAAGTTGCTCTAATGGTATCAAACCTCACAACATTTTCTAGATATATTAATACCTTTGGCAACAGTAGCAGTAGATAAAACCTGTTTGTTGTACATAATATTAAAAACAATGGCTCATTGGCATCAAAAGATCGACTCAAGTAGGTGCTCTTTAATATGTAGATTTTTTGTGTGTGAATAAACTCTAATGTTCTCTCGTTGTTCATCTCACATAGAGACAAAGAACTTTTTGATATTTGATGTTGAGTAATTTTTACTGTCTTTTTTATTTCCTGTGAGCAATTAGTGCAGGTGAAGACTAGGGATGGGCGAATGTTTCGCAACATTCGAAAAACGGCACAAATTTTAAACACATCTTGTTTGTTCGAATCGAATTTCGAATGTTTATATAACATTCTAACATTCGATTTTCGAATGTTCGGTTTCGAATTTTACGATTACATTCGAAAATATTCTTTTCGAAAAATTCGAATTTAGATTGTAATAGTATTTCTAATGCTTTTTCTTTAAATGTAATATTCGAACTATTCAATACGTGTATTCGAATTAAAAAAAATCGAATTTAGATTGTAATAGTATTTCTAATGCTTTTTCTTTAAATGTAATATTCGAATTATGCAATATTCAAATTCGAAAAATTCGAATTTATATTCGAATTCGAAAAATCCGAATTTATGTTTGTAATAGTATTTCTAATGCTTTCTTTAAATGTAATATTGGAATTATGCAATATTCTATATGGAAACATTCGAAATGATATATTTGTATCTATTATGTATCAATTTACTAGATTCCCGCCCTAGCACATGAACTATTGAACTTCTGAATAGTATTTGTTAAATAGAATGTTAAATTCGAAATTTCGAATGTGGACATTCGATATAATTATAAACATTCGAATTCGAAAGTGACATTCGAAAACTGTAAATAACATTCGATTTTCTAATTTTTAAGAATATTCGTTCTTATCAACATTCTGATTTAGAATTTGAATTTCGATAATAACATTCGTTCTACATTCGAAATTCGAAAATTTACACATTCGCCCATCCCTAGTGAAGACACAACGCTCACTGTCCATGCAGCAAATTACATAATGAGCCATTCTATGTACCCTTTGTCCATATAATACAACATTACATTAACTGCAAGCTCACTAGCATTTAGAGGAATCAACGCTTCCATACAAGCTTACACACTTTCTATGTTTTCACTACAAATAAATACTTTGTGCTCATTGGTTTTGATTGCACTTAACTTGTAATCTCAAAAACTCCCCAGCATGGAGAGAAATATCAGCTTATTTTACTGAGCATTATATTGTAAAGTAAAAGTCCCTTTTTTACATAAAGAACATTAGTGAAATCCCCTTAATGTGAAGGTCAATTTTCAAGTGAAAGTGCTCGGTTTTTAAAAAAACTATTAAAAACAAGGGCACTTTCATTCATGAAAATTGACATTTCAGCCGTTTTCTTAAACTATACTTACCTATTCTTCTTGAAGCCGCTCCAGTGCTTCACCAGCCCGTCGCAAGCCTCTTCATACGTCAGCAATGACGATTCCGGCATCCTCCAATCACGGTTTTCCCCCCCGGGGGAATCATTGCCTGAAGCAACTCCGTGATTGGAGGAAGCTGGTTTCGTCATTGCTGGGTAAGTAAACCAGGAAGAAGCAGGCGGGCATCGTTTCAGAACGGCGATCCAGCGTTTCAGAACAACAAGGTAACTATTTTTAAAATACGGTGCAATGTCAATTTTCAAGAATGAAAATGCCCCTGTTTTTAATAGTTTTTTTTTTTTTTAAAACGGGCACTTTCACATGAAAATTGACCTTCACTTTAATGCAATACACAGTTCCCAAGGTAAACATTGCCTCATAGTACTGACAAGGCACCTTATATAATTTCACCAGACCACTGAGCTTTAAGAATCAGGTCTTAAAGTACCAGTAAATACAGTAGCTTTGCAAAATCAGCAAACGCACAACAAAAAGCCAATGCATTAGCACGTAGTTTGAACTTCAAATGAGTAGTAAATTTTGTATGTCTAGTTCCACTCCCCCTGCATCATGTGACAGCCATCAGCCAATCAAAAATGCATAAATGTATATTCTATGAATTCTTGCACATGCTCAGTAAAGTAAAGTAGGAGCTGCACATTTTGTTAATGGAAGTAAATTACAAAGTTGTTTAAAATTGTATGCTCTATATCTGAATCATGAAAGTTAAATTTTGACTTGAGTGTCCCTTTAAGCCTTAGCCTATTTTATGGAGCGCACAAGCAATCCTTATTTCACTAGCCAAGCAGTGTCTGAAGATTTGTAGTTTCCCACAAGTCATTCCTTTTCATAAGCTACCAAAACAAGACAGACTGAGTGTTTGACCTTCCAACAGTAAAATTTTAGACCTGTCTGAGATGAGCCTGGGCTGAATAAAAATACAGAACCTGAGAACGTCTCACTTGGCTGCAAACCTTTGTTATGGTTTATTTGAAGCATTTGCTATATGAGGCACCAAAAAATATCAGTGAACCGTGGTGTATCTAGGAGCAGCGCCTTACTAGGAAATACATAATTATAGGTCTTGTGTTTTTAAACTTGTACAATATTTCATAGATCTTATTACACAAAGCATGACTTGTTCAGCAAGACAACCAAAAAATATGTTTGTGCAGCAATCCACTAACGTCATTCTAAAGATGAATTCAGAGAAACTGAGAAGTTATTTTGGGCTATATTTATTTTTGGAATATTTATGAAGAAAAAAAAATGAAACTGCTGGTCAGTACAGGGACCAATTGAATTCTCATTTTTAAGATGGTGGTACTTTGGAGATTCTATGGCATATAGACAAATACACAACATGTTCCGCTAGTTGTCATATACATATCACATTTTATTCTTATTTTTGTAGATCTAATGTACAGTGTCACGGGTGTCCTTATACACAGTCTCACCTGCAGAGCCTCAAAGGCCAACTCCACAGTCAACGTCTTACTGATGAACTCCACACATAGCTGGAAAATAAAACATATGAGCAATTACTTGCAAGAAAGATTATATAGAAAAGAACATAAAGAGAAGAGACATAGAGAGAGAGAGAGAGAGAGAGAGAGAGAGAGAGAGAGAGAGAGAGAGAGAGAGAGAAAGTGAATGAGATAGTAGGAAAATTAGAGAACAAAGAGGAGAGAGACAGGAGAGAGAGAGGAGAGAGGAGAGAGAGAGAGAGAGAGAGAGAGAGAGGGGTGAGAGAGAGAGAGAGAGAGAGAGAGAGAGAAAGTGAATGAGATAGTAGGAAAATTAGAGAACAAAGAGGAGAGAGACAGGAGAGAGAGAGGAGAGAGGAGAGAGAGAGAGAGAGATAGAGGGGTGAGAGAGAGAGAGTGAGAGGAGAGAGAGCGAAGAGAGGAGAGAAAGAAGAGAGAGGAGAGGAGAGAAAGAAGAGAGAGGAGAGAAAGGAGAGAAAGAAGAGAGAGGAGAGAAAGGAGAGAGAGGAGAGAGAGAAAGAAAAAGAAAGAAAGAGAGACAGAAAAAAAGACAGAGAGAGAGAGAGAAAGAAAGAGAGAGAGAGAGAGAGAGAGAGAGAGATGAGAGAGAAAGAAAGACAGACAGAGAGAGAGAGAGAGAGAGAGAGAAAGAAATAAAAGACAGAGAGAGAGAGAGAAAGAAAGAGAGAGAGAGAAAGAAAGAAAGAGAGAGAGACAGAGAGAGAGAAAGAAAAAAGAGAAAGAGAGAGAGAGAGAGAGAGAGAGGAGAGAGAGAGGAGAGAGAAAGACAGACAGAGAGAGAGAGAGAGGAGAGGAGAGAGAGAGAGAGAGAGAGAGAGGAGAGAGAGAGAGAAATAGAGAGAGAGAGAGAGAGAGAGAGAGAGAAGAGAGGAGAGGAGAGGAGAGAAAGAAGAGAGAGGAGAGAAAGGAGAGAGAGAAAGAGAGAGAAAGAAAAAGAAAGAAAGAGAGACAGAAAAAAAGACACAGAGAGAGAGAAAGAGAGAGAGAGAGAGAGATGAGAGAGAGAGAGAGAAAGAAAGAAAAAAGACAAAGAGAGAGAAAGAAAGGTAGGAAAAGACAGAGGCAAAGAAAAACAGAGCTGTTAAAAGAGAACAAAAATGAAAGAAAAAGGAGAAAGGGAGAGAGAGAAATAAAGAAAGAGAGAAAGAAATAAAATTGTTTCATAATAAAGCTCATGCAGATATATATATATAAATAGAGAGAGAGAGAGAGAGAGAGAATTAGAGAAAAAGACACACAGGGAACTCCTATGAGAGGGGGCAGTAATGCAGAGAGCATGTGATGCAAAGACTGACAGGAAGTCAGAGCGCATGACACTGTGAGAGATGGACAAAGGGAGACACAGGATATATGACGTCATACACAGGTCCCATGACATTTGAGGAACATATGACAAAATAGAGAGAAGAGATCAGTGCATAAGAATTTCCAGCTCCGCAGTCTGGAAGCTTTCACTTCTGCACAAGCTGTGCAATTCCCATTCCAGAGCTTTTTATTGCATTTAGTCAGGAAAACAAATTGTCAGAAAATGAGCTTGCATCTACTGGAACGGATTAATGACACTGATTATTGTTCTGCCATGTTGCTCTGTATCCAGCGCCACAGTGTGAAGTGAAATGACTCTGGTAAATCTCCCAGTGCCTTTGTGCAGAACAGCTAGAATGTGAAACTAAATAGTATTTGTATTCCATCACATGTAGCATTTAATGACCATGTTGTATAAAACAGAATAGAACTGTGTAGTTAAAGGGGCATAAAAAGTGCAAAAAGAAAATGTGATGTTTTAGAGCAGTGTATATTATAACACTGTTGCAAGACATAATTAAAGCTAGTTTCAGAGCAGCAATACATTATTAGGAACTAGCTCATCTTGTGAGCCAGTGACAAGAGGCTCCCAGTAGTTCATTGCTGATTCTGAGCCTACCTAGGTAGCTTTCCAAAAACGGCTATCAAGCGAACAAAGGAAATTTGATAATAGACATAAACTGAAAAAAGTGCAAATTCAGAAGTCTCTAAGGGCTTATTTAAAGTGAAAAACAAAAACAAAAAGAAGTGAACAAAAAGGTTTCTTAAAACTGTATGCTCTGTCTGAACCATGAAATTAAATATAAATGTCCCTTTAAAGCAAATATTCATTGGGATACTTGCAAAGAAATAAAGGGGCATCAAGTATAAAAACCTTTAAAAGGGTTAAACGTATTCAAAGTGCACTCCTGGACCACCCACATTGTGCTTCAGATAAGGATGCAATGATTGGTGCATATGCATGTATACCTACTTATTTGCTAGGCAGCTGTATCCTTATCTACAGTGGCACATGAGCACATCTTTGACTGTATTTAATGGGCTAAAAGCGCAGTAAAAGAAAGGATTTTGCTTACAAATACAATGCTAAAAAAGAGCATTTAATTTTTACACTAGAATCATTTCCCATTAAAATCTTGCTCAGATACAATAGCTTATTTGGTCTACTGATCAATCATCAGGCATCATCGTCTATGGTAGAATACTTTGTGCCAGATTATAAGTGAAGCGCTATATATCACTGTCATGAAAGCGATATTTGCTCTCTACTGTGTCATACTAGCACACGCTAATGTGCGACTGGATAACAAGTTACCAGCAATGTGAATGCGAGCTTGTGTCCGCATTGCTGGGAACCATTGCATTCACGAGAGTTCGCTTCCATAGGCTCCAACGAAAGCCTCAGTGTCGTGCTGCCGTTGTCACAGACAGCATCAGAACCTTGCACAGCAAAGTAGCACAGCAATGGGCAGAATTTTTAAAAACATTTGTATATACATAATTATTAACACATAAATATACAGTATATGTACATAAGCATATACATATATTTACTGGGAACACACAGTTCCCATAGACTGCAAAGTAAAGGCACTTAAGACCCCAAAAACTGCCTAGCTACATTTTTTTAATTAAAAACTATAATACTCTCTGTTTTGAGGGCCTTTGGGGCACTTTTAGAAAATTAACCAGAGGTCTTATCTTTAGTTAATTTTATGAATGATAAATTGCTACCGCGAGCTTGTGGTAGCAATAACCAGCCACTTGTAATTTGCCGTTGGCAGGCACGTGATAATTTAGCACTCCACTTGTAATCTAGCCCTTTGTTGGGATCTAATGGGGTTATAAAAAAACAACAAACAAACAAAAACTTGTTTTTATAACTTATCTCTTGCTAGTAAGAACAGGTTTATTTAAGAGGGTAGTAGAAATATTTTTCTATTCATTTCTTTATCTAATGAAGACGAATTGGACTAAATAAGCAGTTTGTATTCTCAGGGGCCAAAGACTTAGAATTTAAATGCAACATTTCCAAAACTGGGACTGTCCTGCAAAATGCGAGACAGTTGAGAATTCCACATTCGCAGCTGAGAAGATAACCATTATCCACAGCCATTTGTAAAACAAATTTGTTCTAAAAGGGAGCTCTGCATCTTCCAGTAAATCTCATGATGAGAAGCAGCTCTCAGAATTCTTTCTGGGATTTCTTATTTTCTCATCTAAACAAGTGACCAAAATAGGTATTTTCCACAAGCAAGTCTTATTCAGCACAAAAATAACAGCATATTCTATGCACAATAAATGCACAAGAGCAAAACTATCTGACTAAAATATGGACACCCCTGTTTCATCTAGTGTACATTTGAAAAAGAAAAATCACTTTAGTAGGGGTCCAATGATCTAAACCTTGCAAGTTGAGACATGTTTTTTTCTTGCCAATCCTCGTAGGCCTGGTGGAATTATCATAAAAAAGGAGCAGTCCCTGCGAGTGGTGAGATGTCTCCTATTGAAAGTAATGGAGCTCGATGGATAGGGACACTTCTCTTCGTAAAGCGAAGTCAGCAGGGGGTGCACTTTAACCCCTTAACGACCAAGGACGTATCAGGCACATCCTCATTTTGATGTCAGTTAATGACCAAGGACGTGCCTGACACGTCCTCTGGGGTTTGACGTTCTGGAAGCGATCGTGATCGCTTCCAGCCGCTTCCAGGGTATTGCAGTGCTGTCTCGATATTGAGGCATCCCTGCAATACCCTTTTCACCCTACCGATGCAGAGAGCTACTCTGTCTTTGTGGCCCTCTCTGCATCGGCCAGCGATTGTGCCGATCGTTGGTGGGTGGGAGTTGTAGCAAGGAGGCAGGTGGGCGGCCCATCACTGGTCCACTTCCTTCCAGGTCCCAGGAGCGGAGGGTGGGTGAGCGCACGGGTGCATGAGAGCACGTGCAGGTGGGCGGGAGCGGGTGGGACAGGGACCGCTACACTACAGAAAAGTCTAAGTGATAGAGGGGGGCAAATACATATTTGGAAAGGGATCTGGGAGGGGGGGCAGCTACACTACAGAATTTTTTTTTGTATTTATTTATAAATGAGGGGTATTTTTTTTTTTAACAAACAGGGTACTGTCGATTGCGGCAACTAGGTAGAGGGGGGAGGGTTAGAGAGCTGTTTTGGGGGATCAGGAAGGTTGGGGGCTAAAGGGGGATCCAACACTGCAGAATGGCAAAAACAAATTTCTTATTTTAGTACTGGCAGACTTTCATTTGGCGGTGAAATGGTGGCATGAAATATACCAAAATGGGCCTAGCTCAATACTTGGGGTTGTCTACTATACTACACTAAAGTTAAAATTAACCCTACAAGCTCTCTACAAGCTCCTAATTAACCCCTTCACTGCTGGGCATAATACACGTGTGGTGCACAGCTACATTTAGCGGCCTTCTAATTACCAAAAAGCAATGCCAAAGCCATATATGTCTGCTATTTCTGAACAAAGGGGATCACAATGAAGCATTTACAACCATTTGTGCCATAATTGCACAAGCTGTTTTGTAAATCATTTTCAGTGAGAAACCTAAAGTTTCTGAAAAGTGAACAATTTTTTTTATTTGCTTGCATTTGCGGTGAAATGGTGGCATGAAATATACAAAAATGGGCCTAGATCAATACTTGGGTTGTCTATGAAAAAAAATATATATATACATGTGAAGGGTTATTCAGGGATTCCTGACAGATATCAGTGTTACAATGTAACTAGCGCTAATTTTGAAAAAAAAAGTTTGGAAATAGCAAAGTTCTACTTGTATTTATTGCCCTATTACTTGCAAAAAAAGCAAAGAGCATTTAAACATTGGGTATTTCTAAACTCAGGACAAAATTTAGAAACTATTTAGCATGGGTGTTTTTTGATGGTTGTAGATATGCAACATATTTGGGGGTCAAAGTTAGAAAAGTGGTTTTTTTTACATTTTTTTCATCATATTTTATAAAAAAAGTTATAGTAAGTTATAAGTATGATGAAAATAATGGTATCTTTAGATGTGTGGGTACAGTAAATGAGTAAGCGGAACATTACAGCTAAACACAAACACCACAGAAATGTAAAAATAGCCCTTGTCCCAAACAGTAAGAAAATTGAAAAGTGCTCTGGTCCTAAGGGGTTAACAATTAAATCCTGCAGCCAATTTAAATCACATCACGCTGCTTTCTGCGTATAGCATCTTCAATCGCCTATATTTTCGTATGCATGTGTTTTTCTATTAGGGTTATAAGTATTTAGAGTGTTTTGAGAAAAGCTCAACACCCTTTAAATGGCGAGAAAAAACTGTGAGATCTGAAGTGCGAAGATCTTTACAGAATTACGCTGGGATTAAAGACGATTTCATATGCACCCATGGGACAGTCATGTTCAGACCATTTGACGAAAAAACAAGTACTCTTTGTATTTTGTACTTCTAAGTACGAATTTCTTGCTAATTATTTTAACACATCCAGTGTACTCAAATTACGATTTACACTGTGCATAGATAATACGATTTATTCCTGTGTTATTTTCATGCAAATTTTACGTTTATGATTTTGAGTGAACAATTTCGTTTTGATTTTTGATGCTCCTTAATGATACCATTTCTCCATTCTTATTTTTGTGAAAATGTTCAATTATTCATTTTGTATGATGTTTAAAATACGAATTTTAATGTGCACTTTTCATACGAAAATGCAGTATATGCCCCTTAGTGAGACACCCTGTTTTCAGGGTAAAGAGTGGCTTTAGATCATTCCACCAGGCGAGTATTCTTTAATAATCCCGTCAGCCCAGAGCACTTTAGATCATTGGCCCTTGGTGAGAAATTTCAGATAAACGCAATAAAAAGCATCAGAAAGATGACACTGTTGTTTATGTACAGGGGATGAGAAACTGCACTCTCATACTTAGGGACGGAAGCGATGAGACGAGTCTGCAGGCGGAGGAAGTCAGCAGGGAAGCCTGGGATTTTTCAGACATTACTAAAAAGGAGTTTCCAATAGATGTTGCAGAGCAGCAAAAGTATTGCTGGATTAACGAGTCAAACATTGTTGTAAATTTACTTTAACCCCTATTGTCCAGGGCAGCACATTAAAGTGATGGTAAACTTTCCCCTTTGTATAAACAGATACGGAACATTAGCGATATTTTTAGATGGAGTTTAATTCATCAGTTGTAATGAAGATGCGCTTTAATGTAGCGCTGAAATTCTAATTTCGGTGCTCCGGCCGCCCACTTCAAAAGTAATTTTTGTGTTAACTAACGTTTAAACTGTTCTCCAATCAGCATTCTAGCCTTACGGCACTTACACAATTTTATTTTTTTTGGCTAGAGCGCTGATTGGAAAACAGTTCAAACTGTTTGCTCACAAAAAATGTACTTTTGATGCGGGAGGCCGGAGTGCGGGGTAGTTGAATTTCAGTGCTGCGTTAAAATGTAAGTTAAAGAGCATCTTCATTACAACTGATAAATTAAACCCCATCTAAAATATCACTAACATTCAGGATCTGTACTGAACTCTATGATCCAGATTAATTTACTAGATAACATTTTCCTAAAAGGAAATGAAAAAGCAAACTCAAATGTAAAATGTATTCATTGTATTATTCTATGTGGTCCCAATGTAATATTTTCTAGTTGGAAGTTGAAGAGATCCCCAAGTTTTAAGAAATTTATAGAAATAGTTAAAGGGACATGAAACCCAAATTTTTTCTTTCATGATTCAGATAGAGAATACAATTTTAAACAACTTTCTAATTTACTTCTATTATCTTATTTGTTTAATTCTCTTGGTATCATTTGTTGAAGGAACAGCAATGCATCAATGGTTTCTAACTGAACATATGGGTGAGCCAAACACAATCTGTATATATATGCAGCCACCAATCAACAGTTAGAACCTAGGTTCTCTGCTGCTCCTATGCTTACCTAGATAAACATTTCAGCAAAGGATAACAAGAGAAGGAAGCACATTAAATAACAGAAGTAAATTGGAAAGTTGTTTAAAATTGTATGCTCTGTCTGAATAATAAAAGAAAAAAAGTTGGGTTTCATGTCCCTTCAAGAGCAAAATGATAATAGAACAATACGACGCATGATACAATATAAAGACCGAGGTCTCCACCTTTTTTCAAAAATGTGGGGACTTTATAAGAACTCACCCTGTGAGAAATGCAGAAACATCTAATTTCCCCTTTTTATAAATACAGTTTATATACAGGAAGCTATTTTAAGAGTTTTGTGGAACCTCTCCCCGCTTCGCTTTTTTTTTTTTCTTCTCTCCCCCTTTACCTTTTTTGTTTGTTCTTAGTTATTTTCACCTTGAAAGGAAACGCTGGGTAAACATTGTATTGCATGTACTTTATTTTGTTAGATGAAGCCAAAATGTTCATTTTGCATTATGAATGTAAATATACAAACTGAAGTATATATTGTCTGTATTTAACTTATACAGAGTATCAATAAAGTAATAAATAAATAAATAAAAACATCCCGGTTCTGTTTGTACAAAGGGAAAAATTTACCATCACTTTAAACATTTATAAAGTGAAATGTTGCAAATGAAATGACATAATTCAGCTAAAGCACCAACATCTTATTAACCCTTACCTATCCTCTGACTTCTGCTGACAGTTTAATGGCTACATTTCAGTAGGTCATCCCCCAAATGTCACTTCTGAGACATATCTGCATAAGACCCTCTATGGTGGTCAAACCAGGGGTACATCTAAGCTTGTGTGCTGCCCTAGGCACAGGGAAATTTGCCACTCCCCCAATAAAATATTTTGTATACAAAATAGCTGGTTTTGTTCTTTGCAAATGGGCTGAGCTTGCAGGGAAATCAGACCTCCTCAGTTTTGTAACTTTCTGTAAACACACATGCTTCTTTATATTATCTCTGTCTGTATACAAAAGCCCAATAGTTATTTTATTATACTTATCTCTCCTACGTTACACTGGCAATTTAATGGCTTCTGCTGGTTATGTTTACACAGCTTTCCCGTACCCTATATTTAAAGGGACATGAAATTGTCTTTCATGATTTAGGTAGAACAGACCATTTTAAACAACTTTCCAGTTTACTTCTATTATCAAATTTGTTTAATTCTCTTGCTATCATTTGTTTAAGGAGCAGCAATGCATTACTAGTTTCTAACTGAACACATAGGTGAGCCAATGGCAATTGGTATATATAGGCAGCCACCAATCAGCAGCTAGAACTTAGGTTCTTTGCTGTTCCTGAGCTTTCCTAGATAAACCTTTCAGCAAAGAATAGCAAGAGAAGGAAGCAAATTCAATAATAGAAGTAAATTGGAAAGTTGTTTAAATGGTATGCTCTGTCTAACTCATGAATGTCTAATTATGACTTTACTGTCCCTTT
This sequence comes from Bombina bombina, assembly GCF_027579735.1. Taxonomy (NCBI): domain Eukaryota; kingdom Metazoa; phylum Chordata; class Amphibia; order Anura; family Bombinatoridae; genus Bombina; species Bombina bombina. Next base: position 179,897,629 of record NC_069508.1, on the reverse strand, counting down.
AAGTATGGAAACTTTCATTACCAGTAGGAATACCAAAGGCCCAATCAGCTATTTCTTTTATTAATAATTTTTATTTGAGGATTGTTACAAGGCATACATATAATACAAAACAGTAAAACCGAGTGACAAATACATCATAGTACCACATATTTCCAATATACACTACATATTCCAGACAAGAGGTACAGACCTAAGGTATGCAACTAATATGCCTGATGGTCATTACACCTTTCTGATGCCACACAACGTCACTTTTGGGCCTCAATAGGAAATGTCCACACTATAGGAGGTCAACTTCAATAAAGGAGACCACTTTTGGATCTCAGATGACAAACCTCATTTATTAATCCTTAATGTAAGTTTTATACATTGTATCACAAGACCCCCTTTTATATGCAAAAATTAAGATAAAGCATACCTCCACAGAAATGGGGTAAATGTTGGGGGATATATCATCAGGGCCTCTCTGAGACCTAATGCATTAGTAAAATTTTATATAAACGTTAAGGTTAAATCATAACCATTAACATCTGAAAATGTAGCTGCAGCGCATTTGTCAAAATAGGAAATAAGTAGCTTAACACAATATACTCTGAGAACCTGGTAGGCCACACATAGGCCATAAACTTATATCTATAAATATGCTTCTTTAAAGTTGCTTGAAGGTATTAAACCATTGACATCTGAAAAAGTAGCTGCAGCTTTAAAGCACTTGTCGAAATAGGAAATAAGTAGCTTAACACCAGTGGCGTCACTAGGGGGTGCGGGCCGCACCCGGGTGACACCCTCCAGGGGGGGACACCACCAGAATTTTTTTTTTTTTTTTTAAATTTTATTGACATTCAAAGAAATACAATGTAGAGATGCATAGATTATTTTATTAGAGGGGCCAGCATTTGTGAACATTAGTGGGACTGGGGAAGTTGTAGACACTTAATTTTTTTGCCCCTTGAGCCAGCGCTGCAATTTACACAAATAGTTTTCCTGGCTGCTTTTGCTTGTTTGTACTTTGCTTCTCCCCTGCCCAATTTCACTATGAATGTTGTGGGCGTGCTGTGGAGCTTGTGAAGTTGCGCTGCTAGCCTAAACCTGCCTATCTGTGCTCACTGCTCAGCGACGCGTGGAGCAGTGAAGTCACTCACTGCTTTGCTGTCTCTCTAAACGGGAACCAGGAAATCGTGAGGGGGATGCCTGGCACCTGACCGCATGACTGTCTGACACTGTCTCTTAAAGGGACACTGAACCCAAAATTTTGCTTTTGTGATTCAGACAGAGCGTGAATTTTTAAGCAACTTTCTAATTTACTCCTATTATCAAAATTTCTTTATTCTCTTGGGGTATCTTTATTTGAAATGCAAGAATATAAGTTTAGATGCCGGCCCATTTTGGTGAACAACCTGGGTTGTCCTTGCTGATTGGTGGAAAAAATCCATCCACCAATCAAAAAGTGCTGTCCAGAGTTCTTAACCCAAAAAAGCTTAGATGGCTTTTATTTCAAATAAAGATAGCAAGGAGAACGAAGAAAAATTGATAATAGGAGTAAATTAGAAAGTTGCTTAAAATTGCATGCTCTATCTGAATCACAAAAGAAAAAAATTGGGTTCAGTGTCCCTTTAAGTGAAGGAGCCATGTTTGATGCCCACCAGACCGGTAGAGTTACGGTACACTAAGTGCACACTGAAGAGGTAGGAGGGGAGGGAGGGCGGGGGTCCGGGGGGGGGGGCAGAGTGCAGAGGTGATTGGCCATAAGAAGCGGTAGGCACGCTGCCCGGGGCTGTGCACTGACAGACTTGGACAGAGTCAGAGAGCAGAATTTTCATAGTCTGCGCGCCTAAACATTTTCTTCAGTGATTTATTTTTAGAGTGCTCTGTTTATGTTTCATTTAATGCTCTGCTGGGCAAGGGAGCAGCTCTAGGCATGAGCTTTATAATTAATGCAGTGTAGTTTACATATTTTGTATGTGTGTGTGTCTGAGTTTTTGTGTGTGTGTCTGAGTGTTTTTGTGTGTGTGTCTTAGTGTTTTTGTGTGTGTGTCTTAGTGTTTGTGTGTGTGTGCCTGAGTGTTTGTGTGTGTGTGCCTGAGTGTTTGTGTGTGTGTGTGCCTGAGTGTTTGTGTGTGTGTGTGTGTGCCTGAGTGTTTGTGTGCGTGTGCCTGAGTGTTTGTGTGCGTGTGCCTGAGTGTTTTTGTGTGTGTGTCAGTGTTTTTGTGTGTGTGTTTTTGTGTGTGTGTCTGAGTGTGTTTCCGAGTGTTTGTGTGTGCATCTGAGTGTGTTTTTAAGTGCGTCTGAGTGTTTGTATCTGTGTGTGCCTGTGCTTTTGTGTCTGTGTGTGTCTGCTTTCTGGGGGGGGAGGGGGGTGACACCTTAACTTACCGCACCTGGTGAGGTGACACCAACCCTAGTGATGCCACTGCTTAACACAATAATTTGTAAACTCTATGCGTGGGTAAGAAAATCAATAAATTATAAATCTTTAGGATGAAGTTGCATAAAAGGACCAATTTTCGGACCCTCCCTATAGGAAATCAAGCAGAGAGCTATAACTACCAAAGATTTGGAGTTACTATTAAGTAAAGGAGAATACCAATGCTCAGAACTCAGCCACAAAGCTAATACGCAAATACACGCTAGAGCAGAACAAAGTGAGCCTCTTTTGGCGATATACCTAAAGTGAATGACATGCGTTCTTGGGTAAAAGCTGAAGCCTTCTCAGGGGGTCCTACTATATTATGCAAGCTCCATATGCACTTAATTAAGTTAATGAGCTTAAGGTATAATAAAACCACAAGTAGTAGTAACATTTGACATGGGATCTCTATGCATTACAAGATCTGAGACTGGTACTCAGATATTATTCTGTAGTGAGCATTTTAAGGGACAGGTAAAGTTAATCTTTCATGAAACAGATAAAACATTTCATTTTCAGAAACTTTTCTTCTATTTTACTTCTATTTTCAAATTTACTTTGCTCTCTTAGTATCCTTTGTTAAAAAGCACACCTAGGTAGACTAATGAGCAGCAATGCACTGCTGGGAGCTAGCAGCCGATTGGTGGCTGCCTTTTGTGATTGGCTCACCAGATGCGTGCAGCTAGCTTCCTGTAGTGCATTGCTCTCTAGTACTAACCCCTTTGCAGAGGTTACATATACAATTCTATGCAAGAAATAGTGCA